>NW_024065160.1:0-1150 GCF_009727055.1 Benincasa hispida
CTTCTTAACATAAGACGATTGCCTTCAGCGCTACATGATCGGCCTTAGTAAGACTTTGAGGTTGGACCGAAAGAGCCGGTTCGACCAGTTTTTCTCAAGGTCTAATCTGGTTCAGCCTCAAAGTGTTTTAGCTGGTCCGGTTCAGCCTTGTTGGTCTGGTCTAGACTCATCCAATCTGGTTCAAGATGTTTGGGTTCGATTTAGAGCGGTTCGAGCGATTCAAAACGATTTGAAGTTGTTTGTAATAGTTAGGCATCTATTTGCTTGTTTATGCCAAAACAAAAACCATATCAGTTAATATTTAATTGTCCATGCATGAGATGTATGTAATAATTAAATACTTCATGTATATGCATACAATATGCCATGTAGATCTAAAACTCCACCGTAGGAAGTATGCTACATGCATTGAAAGTATGTTATAACAGTTATAATATATAGTATGCATGTTAGACTATGTTTAATATAATGGTTATATTAAATACATTTGTTGAATATTGTGGATGTCAAGCATGTCTAAATTTTGTAAGTTGTTATAAAATTGGTTAGATGTTTAAAATCCATAACAAAGAATAGATGCATGCTCACTTAGGTTAACAACTAGTTTTAAATGTTAAAGTAGATTGTTACATTATAAAATATAGTTACAAACTCATATCAGTTCATAAACCTATCTAAGGTTGGGGCTACTTAAGTTGACGGTTTACAGAACATTCTTACCTAAGAATTATGGCAGAACTATTGAAAGTTGTTAACTGATTTTTATGAGCTTGCGTGAGCGATGTGAGGTAATAAAATGGTTTATCACCTAGACATTATAGGTTAAATCTAATTATAAGAGTTATACTTGGGTAAACAATTTAGACTTAGGTTGTATGAAATTAGCCGTCATACCTAAGTAAATTACCCAACATTTAGAACACTTCAATGGGAGATTAACAATATATCTGATATATAGTTATTAGCTCTCATGTCCTCAAGAGCTCACACCGTGAGATCCATGCTCGGCTTCGTGTCGATTTTACCTCGACTGCTCTATTCACAAAGTGTTTACATGGGTCAATAACAAGGTGAATGAGGGAGGTAGTTCATAGTAAGTGGGTGAAGGAAATGTGTCAACATTGTCCTACGGTCTCCTCCATTAATTTGA
>NW_024065161.1:0-1420 GCF_009727055.1 Benincasa hispida
CATCGTTTTAAGGCTTATCCTTGATGGTAAAGGCCATCAATGAATGCCTTTTTCTTGATGAGCATTTCCTGTCAAGAAAAAGCTAAAAGAAAGACGACATTTTAATTCATTGTTGATAGTCAACGTTAGTCAATGAAAGGTGCCCGTCAAGAAAGCCCACATCCGCGCGACAAAAATTCAAATCGTGCGCGATATATATTTGTTTTCATGAGTAAATCTATTTTTGGTCCCCACCCATCAAGTAATGCTTCTTTCTTGATGGTCATTACTCGCCAAGAAAGAAGCATTACTTTAACGAAACTTACGTATTTTTGTGACAAGAAAAATATTTTTCTTGACGTGCATGCACGTGAAGTTAAATATAAAAATTTATTGTTTCAAGAAATGTATTTTTCTTTATGGTCTTTTTCCATGACCATCAAAAAAACAAAAATTGTGTGCATCAAGAAATGCAAAATTTATCGTAGTGATAGAGAGCATAGAGCCCAAATTGAACAAATCTGTACAAAAGGCATTGACAAAGACGAACATTCACAAGAAGAAAAGGAAGAGATAATGGCTCAACTTGAGTAAGAGCATACATTGAGAGACCTTGATACCCATAACGTTGGCCAGTACTACTTCTACATCACTTATCCTAAGACTGCAGGTAATTTTGAGCTAAAGTATGGCTTAATTCACTTATTACCTATTTTCTATGGTTTGGTAGGAAAGGACCCACATAAGCATTTAAAAGAGTTTCATATTGGTTGCGACGGTATGAGACCACAAGGCGCCATGGAGGAACCAATGAATTTGAGGGCCTTTTCATTCTCCCTCGAGGACGACACCAATGATTGACTTTACTACCTTCCTGTTGGTTTAGTAACCACTTGAAAGAATATGAAGAAGCAGTTCTTGGGGAAAAAAAATTCTTGCACCATGTGCTGCAAGGAAAAGGAAAGACATATACAAGATCATGCAAATAGATTGGAAGAAGTTGCATGATTATTGGGAGTGCTTTAAACACCTCTATGGCAGTTTCCCACATCATTAGATATCTTATGCGCTCCTAATATAGTACTTCTATGAAGGGCTCGCTCAGTAAGACCCCTTTGGAGGAAAAAGCACTCATCTCTACCATGGCAGAAAATGCCCAGTAGTTTGAGGCACGAGCCTCCTATCCTCATAGATTTTCACAAGAGGCAAATGAACTTAGAGCTTAATTAGCTAAACTAATAAATCTTGTGAAATAGGCATTCTCTATGACAACGCAGTAGCACCAAGAGCCTATATAGCTTAGGTCAGTTATGCCGGCAACCAGCAGGGTGGATGAATGTACAATTGCTTAACTCTTTCAATTTTTCTTGATCTTTAGGTTTTTGTGCCGTTTGAGAATGAAGAGACTTATTCTTAGTTGAGCCAAATATTACTATCATCT
>NW_024065161.1:1830-11316 GCF_009727055.1 Benincasa hispida
TCTTGTGTTCCAAATTCCAAGGAACATTTATGTTTCCCTTTCTTTTTGTCCCTTGTCTCTACTTCGTAATCACATTAGAGGCAGTCTTTAATTTTAAGTTGGGAGTGGAGATGTCCATGTTTTGGTTGAAGTCCTTGAGCATCTAAGCTTGGACTACTTTATTTGTGTGCTTAATTACATGTTTGCTCATGTTGCATGATTTATGACAAGTTGATGACGCACTCCTTTGTGATTTTAATCAGTATGAAATATTCTTTAAATTGAATAATCATGATTTTAGCCGTTTTTAAAAAAAGTTCTTACTTCTCATGCACGCTTAAGTTTTTTGCCATGTCTACATTAGGTCTTGCATGCTTAGAATTATATTACTTAGTTTTTTTTTTAAAAAAAAAACTCCAATAGACCCCGTTGATTTAAGAGTGTCTTGCATGATAAATCTAATATCGAGGAAGAAAAATATGATTTATATGTCAGCTTAACAAATAAACTGATATAGTTTTGCAATGAAAAGAAAATATCATGGATTTTTTTTTAAAAAAAATTATAATGTTTATGCATGACTAAAAGGGGAAAGAGCTACCTTGCTGTGATTAGTTAGGATACTCACGAGAAAAAAGTGAGTATAGTTCCCTACAATAATGTATGAAAGCATATTATGCCTCTAGGTAAAAGAAATGCAAGTTTAGGACCCTAGAGTTTATTTTGAGGCACATCAGTTGACATATTACTGCATTCACATTTTTTTTGGGTTGCTGAGCTAGAAAAACAAATTGAAAGCTACTTAAAACCATTATGGGTTGCTGGGACTTAATTCGAGGGGCTATGAACTCACTCTTGCATGAATAAGTTTATAATTAGTTTTAAATTGTGCTTCATTGACTGATTATGAATTGATTTCATTGTTGTGTACAAGTTAAATCTGAGGAGACATTTGAAACTTCAATAACGAACCATGCAATCTGTGTGAGCATCCCTCTTGTGTGACTATGTGTTTTATTCTACCTTGCTCGAGGACGATCAAGAATTAAGTTTAGGTGATGTTAGTGCCCAAAATGTACTATCATAATCCACTTAACTTGAGATTGTTCTTATATTTTATATATTTATTTGATTGATTTGTAGGTTTCGAGCACCTATAGAGGCGAGAATCTGACGTTTGAGGGATTAAAAAATAACTAAAAATGGTCAAATGAAGCCTAATTGTATCAAATTGGGAGAAGGCCAAATATACTATTTACTATATTTATGTGCGCAATGGTGACTAGCCATGTGCCAAACACAACACTGCAACATAGAATGCAACGATTTTGTTCGAACTGCACCACGCCACGAAACCTATCTATAGTGTTGCGATGTTCAAGAGGTGATCTACGCATCAAAGACACACAGCGCCACGTGACCAGCCCACCAATTTGACAATTATAAAATATTTCTTTTAGCGCCTAGTGTTTTGATTATTGATCCCAACCGATTTCTCAGTGCATTTTCTCTCTATTTTTTTTTTTTGCCTTTTGATCTTGATGTATGAAATTTCAGCATCCTTGATCAGCATGTCAATGAGGAGCAAGCTATAATTCTAGCTTAGGTGAAGAGTTCGCTTTCCTCGATATCGTAACTTGCGAGATTTAAATCAATTACTTGATTCATGATTTGGTCTTTAGTTCTCTTTTCTATCATGCATGTTTATGATTACATCATTACTAGAAGTTGTATCATTAGCTAGGTATCGAATGGCAATAGGCGATATATAATTATGACCGATATAAGTGGCAAAAGGTTAGCTTAGCTTGTTATATTGTTCTAATCACCCTAAGAAGAACCATAATAAATATTAATTATAGGTTGTTCCTAGTTATCACCTTAGCATAAACTTTAATTGTAATGCAAGTTAGTTTTAATTAATTATTGATGCTTTTCATCTAATTGAATTGCTAATTTGGATTAATTGGATTTACACCTAATTTTTTTTAGGCAAGTTGCTAAACATAGACAACATAGGAATTAATCCGATAATCTATGATCAAGTTATAATTCGGGAAACAACTCAAAAGCGTAAGCTAGATCATTATTATTTGAATAATACTTTGTTTATTTTTCTTGCAATTTAATATTTTTGCATACAAACTCATTTCAACCCCACCCCTTTCAGTTACCTTGGATTGTCAACAGTTCATTGAGAAATTCAAAGGTCCTCGTTTTGACTCATACTATACTACTACATTTTTTAGTGGAAATGGTTAAATTATTTGGTCCAAAATTAGTGACAAATTTTGTCTGACCAATATGGTCTATCACTGATAGTCATCGAGAGTTAGGTCGATATTTTTATTATACTGCAAAGTCTTTTGTATTATGTTATATGTAACGGGCCCAACTTTTCAAAATCTCTAATATGGTCGTAGGTCGTTTCTTATAATTACATATTTACATTCAAAACTTTTGACCTTTGAAGTAAAATTCTTTAAAATAGAATGACACTTAAATAATTTTATCAAATCAATAATTAAACAAATAAATAAACCTTTTTTTCGGGTCCCTTAAAAACATTTACGAAAAATAACCAACAAAAGAAATAATTTTTTTGTCCAACATTAAGTTCCACAATTAAAATTTAAAATTAAGTTGAAAACATATGAGGCGAAAGTGATTTTTGTCCCATATGGCACGGTCACGGGTCCTTCCTATCACTTGTCGGTCTGTTCTTTGTACTACCTCAAAAACATAGCTCCAAGACCAATCGCTTAGGCGAGATTGTTCATATTCCAAAAGTCCGTACACACATATACCCTATCTTAAAACAACAAACCGAACCTATGTCTTTAATCTCAAAACATTAATTCTCTTATTCTCAAAAAACAAAAAAATATTTCTCAGATATTTTCATTTTCTCTACACCCTTATTCCATGATTAATAAAATCCTAAGATTTTTATTTCATTTTCCACTGAGAAAGAGTTCTACTTGTATCCAAATTCGATGTATAGTCGCTTAAACCACCCCTTCACAATCTACAATCCAATTCTTAAATTCAAGCTTTAGCAAGCCATCCTTCACAAATTGATATCATTTTTAACTCCAAATACCTTTTCTTCTTCCTAGGTCATTTAATTAAACTTGAGCTTTCTCACTATGACAAAACGTAGTTCAAACACAAGTACCTTAAGAATAATTCAATCCAACAACTTGATTTCCCTAATTTAAAATCAACTATATTTCAACCATCTTGGCCGTCCTTGACCAATTCATCTTACCTAGGTCTTGTAAATAATTCCTCATAATATTGCTTTATGCTCCAACTAGTAAGTCTTCTTCCTTTTAGACATGTAACATGACAACTAAAACACCACACCTTACTTACTCTACCAACTTCGACACCATGAAAATGATCATGACCTAATTATCTTTTCAAATTTTCTCTTGAAGCATTTTAATTCTAATATCTAGTAATCTTTAATAGAACTAAAGTCTCTTCTTCACCTATTTCTTATCTTATAAAGCATCTTTAATATCATACCTAAGAACGTATGCTTTTATGATAAAGTTTCTTGTAGAACCACCAATTTTATTCTCTCAATGTAAAACGAATACTATTTCTCAATGAATTTTCAACTCACCTACCTTATTCTATGGCTTAAACAAATACAAAATTTTATTTCTTTCCATATTACCAAAACAAAATAATCATCACACTAACTTCTTTTAGATTGCTAAACTAGCAATAACAATTAATGAGTACATAAAGCTTAAACATGAAGGTTTTTAAACACATTTTTCATAAAACCCTCATTGATAGAACATATATGTTGAGGATGAAGGATCCGTAAATGGGACATAAGGGACATACATTCTGGAGTAACATCGAAAATCCATCTATAAAACCTAAAACTTAGCTCTAATACCAACTGTAACGACCTAACTTTTCGAGTTCTCTAACATGAGTTGTTACTTCATAATTACACATTTACATTTAAAACTTTTGACCTTTGAAGTAAAATTCTTTAAAAAAGGAATGACACTTCAAATCATTTTATCAAATCAATAAATAAAGAAATGAATAAAACTTTTGTTCAGGATATCCTAAAAACATTTATGAAAAATAATAAACAAAACATTAAAATTCCTATCTAACATCGAGTTCCCGATTAAAATTTTTAAATAACTTGCAAACATAAACTAAGCAGAAGAGATTTTCTTGTCCCATATGGCATAGTCACGGGTCCCTCCTATCACTCGCATGTCTATTGTTGCATTTACATGAAAAACATAAAATAAGAAAGGATGAGTACAAGAACACTAAATAAGTAACCCACTAATGGGCTATTTAGGTAACATATTAATCTTCCTATCTAAGTGATAGTGTACATCCTATAGCATATCAGTCGTGGTAAACCCGAAAGGATAAAAAATAAGTCGTGAATGTGATCCCAAAGGAAACACATATCAGTCGTAGGTGTGTTCCAAAGGAGCACATATCAGTCATAGGTGTATATTCGAAGGTACATATATCAGTTGTAGGTGTGTCCCAAGGGAGCACATGTCAGTCATAGGCGTATACCTGATGGTACACTATCAATTATAGGTCTATCCCGAGGGAGCACATGTCAATCATAGGTGTATACCCGAAGGTACACAAAATAGTCATAAATATGAACCTGAAGGTGCATATACAGTCATAGGTGTAAACCCAAAGGAACACATAATCCGTTGTAAGGAGTATACTACCCAAAGAAGAAGGTTAAAAGTGACGATATATACTTAGCATGCATCAGTCCATATATATATATACTTCTTCATAATCATAGAAGCTTAATTCATGAAAAATTACTAAAATGCTCTCAATCATTATATCATAAAATTTCTGTCAAAACAATCCATAACATTAAATTAAACAGTCTTATCATCATTATAAGGTCGGAGCGAGTGTTTCGAATACGAACCAATAGTAAGACACTTATCTCGGATTGAAATTCCAAAATTAATCCAAGAAATCAATCTCCAAACGAAACTTGAATTAGCGTTCCTAACACCACGACCTTCAATTTCATCCCAAACCTATAAATTTTATATCAACTAATTTAAATTCATTTTATAATTCTCCAATAACTTACCAAACGCTTTGTTTTCTCTAAATTTATTCCAAACTTAACTCAAATATTCAGATTCACACTTAAACCATAATTTAGGAATTAATATCCAATTTTCAACATTTATAACTAATCCAAAAAGTTCATAGTCTTAATACTCACCAAATATGCGTCATAATGCTCCGAAACTTGTTGAACAGTACATTAACGATATTAAAAAACTTGAGTTGATGCTCCAAACTGAGGGGATCGAATCCCAAGCAGAAGCATGTGATTGCTTTGCAGATTTGTTTTTGATTTGACATAAAAAAAAAAATACATTATATGGATAAAAAATCAAGATTTGCATGCATTTAAAAGAAAAAAAGAGGGAAGAGTTAAACCTTACCTTTGTAAATTCCTAAATTCTACACGATTCCCTTTGTGTCTTTCCCGGAACGTCTCTTCAATGATCAAGCGACACCACCATAAATGAAACCTTGTTATTAGGATCCCAAGAATTGGATGTGTGGTCTCCAAGACTTTGGAAAGGAAGAAGAAGTAGTCGAGAAACGAAGAGAGATTTTGAGAGAAGTAGTAGGAGATTAGAATTTAGAATTCCCAATTCAACTGTGTCACAAACATGGGCCATGAAGACCTATTTATAGAGAGGAAGGGTGTTCGCCTTCTACTGGTCTTTCCTATTCTCACTCTAGTTCTAATTTAATTAAATAACTTTTATTTAATTAATTATTTCAATAACTAAATAACCATATATATTAAATTCAATTTAATATATATAATAAATAAATAAACATTACATGCCTATTTATCTCTACTTCTTAAAAATTAATTAATTAATTAACCATTAATTAATCAATTAAACGACTGTATTAAATCATATTTAATATATAATTAATCAACATATAATTATCACATATTTATACGTAATACACTCTTTAGTATTTGAATCTTATTCAAATATTTTCTCTCTTTAAGTATAGATCACATCTATAATTAACCATATTATATTAATCTCATTAATATGCAATTGATTTGAACAATTCAAATCATTCCTCTTATATATCCTTTAGTGAGCTAACAAGGGGACTTTATGGACCTACAAATGAGAAGTTCAAATTATACAAGATTAATTAATTAAACTCTTTAATTAAATTAATCAATTTTCATTAACTACCGGTCACTCCATTGAAGACTGATAGTTGTACTCTTCGCATTGTAGATTTATTTCTGTGTCCACAACTATAACCAATCAATAATGAGTTAACCCTTCACAAATTACTCATAACTATAGTTAGGTCAAAATACCGTTTTACCCTTGTAGTTAAATCTAATTTATCTACTTTCTCTAAGGTCAAAAAAGGAGTTAATTCTATCTTGTGTAATTGTGTTCCCAACTCCCTACTCGGACGAGTCCCTAAAATGGTAGGCTTGTTGAGCTGGCTAACAAGGCCACTCTCAGCTATACAAATCAAAGGATTGCCCTCATAGAAGGGAGTTCATAACTCAATCAGGATTAAGGTCAAGTCATTTATGGTCATCCTAGTGAAATATAAGTCTCTTCTAGCAATGGTACTATATAGAAAAACTATTCATTTTGCGGTCTGGTCTTATACAAACTCTTTGCATAGCTTCGCTCGCATATCTCCACGTGAACGATCAGGATCAGATCATTTGTAGCACTTTACAATAATTGTAATATCTACAAAGCAGGTTGTATTTGTAGTGTCACCATGATAAGTTACCTAGCCTTATCCATCTACTACAGACCATTTATATTATCACTTAAACGTGATCCACCTGTATGTCTCCACATACATGTTTGAGTTTCATAAAATAACCTTGGATCTTAGTTTATTGGATTGATTTAATATAGTCTAAACATTAATAAAATATCTCTTATTTTATTAGATATATAATTTATCTTTACAAGCTACAAGATACACTCAATTTAACATATTAACTGCAACACAAACCTTATGGGTAAATCAAGTTTGGTCCAAAATTCAATGCCTACTAAAGAATCAATTAAGAAATTCAAAGAAAACTCATCAACAACTCACCAAATAAAAAATTCGGCGAGCGGCAGTGACCAATAGATGCATAACAACGAATGGTTAAAAAATGTGAAATTAATAGGAATTTTTCTTTCTAATTGACCATTCGTTGGAATGAAGTGAATGATTATATTTATAGACGAAAAATAATCCTAATCCTAAATTATTCGGAATTCTATAACTCGAAGTAGTAGATTATTAAAGTAGTAGATAGATTAGATTTCCTTTTTTAATATGATATTTTCTCTAATTATGAAAATCATAGTTTATTTAATTAGAAAATCCATAATCTAATTAATTTATGAATCTGTATTCTAATTGAATTAGAAATTTCACAATCTAACAAAATTAGAAATTACAAATATAATTAATTTAAATTAAATCCAAATTTCTCATATCAACTTAATTTAAATTAATTATTTTCTCTAATTTGTATCCAAACTCCAAAATTTACGAGCATAAAATTTAAAACCACAATTTTTCCTTTTTCTTCTTAATTAAATTTCAAATTTCTTTTAATTTTCAAAATCCTAATTCTTTTCCTTTTCTTTATTTTAAAGTCGTTATCCAAAATTTCCCTCTAATATATTTTATATCTTCCACCATTTAATAAAATTGAATTATCTTTTTATAATCCAATTTTGACCGTAAATGTAACTTTAATTAATTTAAAAGAACTAAATTTGAATTAATTTAATTAATTAAATTTCAAATTCCTTTTTATTTCCAAAATTCTAATTCTTTTCCTTTTCTTTATTTACAAGTCTTTATCCAAAATTTCCCTCCAATATATTTTATCTTCCACCATTTAATAAAATTAATAAAATTGAATTATCTTTTTATAATCCGATTTTGACAGTAAATGTAACTCCAATTAATTCAAAATAATTAAATTGGAAACAATTTGCTCAATTAATAAAATTTCAAGTTCCACATTCATTTATTCAACTTTCCTAAGATAAATTTCAAAAATCCCAAATAATAAGATATGCATGATTAAATATCCCATTCTTTTCCTTCTTCTTTTCAAACTTGCCACTCTAAATTAAAGAAGGCCTCCAGATAAATTAATCCAATTTCTTCTTAAATTGATTTAAAATTCTAAATCATTACAAATATCATTTGAATTAAATAGCTTACCTCTTAAATTCAATTTTGGCCTCAATTTAACAAAATAATGTCCAAACAATTTAAGATAATTTAAAGAAAAGTTACATAAAAATTCGAGGTGTTACACTGTATATGCTAATACTTTGGACCTGATTGCTATATTTACAACTTCTGTTTTTTTTTGTGTTATGAGTTAATATTTTCTTTGTATATATATAATTGTTACTGAGATTCCTAAAACAAACAGGTGTTTTTAAAAACAACTTTCTTAATTTTCAAAATTGGCATGGATTTTAAAAACATTTCTAAAATTTAGAGTGCGCTTCTAACGAAGATACCTCAGCGAGATCCTAAACATTGTTTGGGAAAGTCAAGAGAGCTTTAAGTGTGTCCGAAGATTTGTCATCCGATCCAGATACGTGCCTACGCACGCTGACCTCGACGACAGTGGCTCCATACCCTGAATGTCAAGATCCGCGCAGCGGGTGATACCTCTGTTACAAGAATCTTGACAATGGAAGAGACTTTTTTCAAGTTTTCTTCCATACAGGGGAGGTGAACCAGAGTTAGGAAGCCCAGCAAAACAAATAAACAATATTTAGACAAATTGAAATGGCTACCAAACTGTATTTAAACTAACAATGATTTCAAGAATACTCATCTCCATGCATCCCATTCAATAAAAAGAAAAAATATTAAAAAAAATTACAAGAAAAAAATTCGTCACATGAAAATCTGTGATTAAACACTTATGTAAACTAAACAAAAGTGTATATTATCGAAATGCAACTAAAGATTTTTCTTGTTTCAATACAATTTTTTATGTTTAAAGGTTGCCCAATTATTGGAGGAAAGTAGAAAGGTAAATGAATCAATGTCTTGGAAAGTCATAAGCACTAATGAATAAACCTCTATAAAAGCATCACAGAACAACAACCACAAGCACTCTCAGCCAGAAATGAAGCATCTCACAATTGCTGTCTGGACAGAGGACTTTAGTAATGAATTTCCTATGTTTTATAGAAAACATTTTGGTAGAGATACATATATTGTCATAACATTTTACAGACACATATATTGTCATAACATTTTGGTACAGATACATATATTGTCATTTCACCATCTGAGCTGCCCTTGTTTTCTATTCCCATGTGAAACATGCCAATTAAGATATATATATATATATATATATATATATATATTTTGGAATCATTAATATTTGAATAATGATGGTGA
>NW_024065161.1:16531-27943 GCF_009727055.1 Benincasa hispida
AGAATTGTCACGTATGGAGAAATCAATTATTCGAAGAGGCCGACCTAATATAGTCGTTATTATTATTATTTTTAGAAAAGTTAATTTAATTTAGATCTAGGGATGATCAGGAGACATGCAATTTTGAGTTTTAATTATGTTTTGCATAAATAATGTATAGATGATGGAAGCATTTGAATTTAATGGAAGAACTATCTTTTGCATGAGATAAGGCTGTGGAGAGCTTCATTTGGGCATTGGGAGTTTATTATGAACCAAAATACTCTGTTGCTAGAATATTATTAGCCAAAATTATTGCTCTTGCGACGGTTCTTGATGATATGTATGATATATATGCTACATTGGATGAACTTCAACTATTCACTGAAGCAATTGAAAGGTTTGAATCCTCAACTAACTCCTTCATTGATTTATTATTTTTTTAACATGTCGCATGGAGATCAAACCTCCGATCAAGAAGTCGATAGTACAAACTAAAAGATAATAATCTCAAATAGAGCCTCAACGACTAGTTTTCTTTACAACTTTCATAACAGACATGTAAAGTCATATATATAGTTGTTACATTTATTTTTGTTTCAATCTTAACATTCAGTCTACAAATCTATAAAAAGAAAACTTATCTTTGAATATACTTCAATAAAAGATCATCTACCCTTCTCATGGACGTAGGCTCTGAATTAGGCCGAATCACGTACATGCTTTTGTTCATCTTCTCTTCCTCTTTATTTTCTTCAATTTGCATGTGTAAATTGATCCTTCAGTCTCTGTAATTCACGCAAGATCACAAAGCAAAGGCTGAGAGGGTTTGAGAGCTTTTTTGGAAATTTGAGAGGAAAAAAAGAGAAGAAATTATTACCAAAATGATTTTTGGTCGGCTTCCAACATTTCCCACTGATCGTCGATCGTGGAGTAATCCACGTGTAGTTGAGGCAGCTGCAAGGTGTGACTCTCTGTGAGTTTTTCATTCTACCAACCCCTCTTCTTTTAGGTTGAAATCCTCACTTCGTGGGTCTGAAGTCAAAACAAAATCCTCACTTCTCAAGAGAAACTTAATCTCCCTCGGAATGCTAGATACAGTAGGGTGTGAATACAGGGGCAAGGGTGGAACCTTTGATGTCCTTAAAGATTCTAAGGTAGTTCTTGTTGGGGAGAAAGTCAATGACTTGTTTGTAGTCATAGGTGTTGAAATGATGAAAGGAGCATATGTTGCCATACCAAATGACATGACAGAAGCTGATGTATGGCATAAAAGACTGTTTCACATAAGTGCCAAGGGGCTGGAAGCTTTGTCTAAATAGGGAATTCCACCCAAAGGAATCTCAGACAAGTTAACTTTCTATGAACACTGTGTTTTGGGAAAAACAACTAGATACGGCTTTACCAAAGCACACCATTCAACTAAGGCAATCTTAGACTACATTTACTCAAAGGAATCCTCATCGAATGCATCTTATATAAAGCCTATGTGTAAGGATTCTATATATCTTCATAAAATTAAAGATAAAAGAAAATGACATTTCAAATAGTTGCATCTGATTCCAAGCCACCAAATAATGCCACTTTAAGCCATGATGTGATTTTTGGTAGCTACACACATATATATGATTTCAAATACTTTGATTTATGTTGTTTTGTATGATGGAGTATCTTTGTATCATATTGTGTTAATTTATCATCTAACTATATACTTAGTCATTAGAGTGTGATCTTTCTCATTTATGATTAGTTTCAATCTTTTTCGATGTTTTGACCAAGATATCTAAATTTTTAACATTATTCAATTATACCATTTATGATTAACTTCGATGAGGTTCCTCCTCGATTTGCAAACTTTCAACATTCAATGATAACTTCTATTACTTATAGATATATTCAACATTAAATGATAAATGTCTGTCTCGTGTTGTTCTAGGACAACACACAAATTGAGGAAGAAAAGAAGAATGAAGAGAAAGAGCTCGAAAAGCTAAGAGAAGAAGTGATAAGAATGTTTGGAGTTGCTGCTGGAAATTTTCTAGAAAACCTAAGTTTGATTGATTCAATTCAACGTTTAGGTTTGTGTTACCATTTTGAAAAAGAAATTAACGATGTCTTAAATATGCAAAACACTTTTAACTTTGACGATGATGAAGATATTTACTATACTGCCCTCAAGTTTCGATTGCTCGATTTCATGTGGTAAGTGAACTAGATCTCTAGACAATTTCTATGGAATTATAGTAGTGAATAATTTGTAATAGGTTTCAAGAATAGTGATCATTTAGTTGTAACTGTTTTTGTTGATGGAGACTAGTGTTCATGGGTTTCCTCCAAACCATGTACTTTTTGCAAGCTTTTTAAGTTTTTTTTTTTTTTCATTAGGAATTTTTTAAATTATATTTCTATTTTCTTTTTCGAAAAATTTTCGATAATTTAGCACCATTTTTTCTAAGGAAATATTGAGTTATTTTAAACAGAGATATTCAACAAATTTACAAGAGAGGGGGGAGAATTCAGAGAATCAATTGTGAATGGAAAAAGTGAAATATTGAGTTTGTATGAAGCATCACATTGGAGAATGAATGGAGAGAGTATATTGGATAAAGGTTTGGCCTTTACAACTACTAAACTTGAAGCAATAACCATGGATTCTACCTCTCCTTTTATTGAAGAAGCTAAACATGCTTTGAAGTGGCCAATCCTAAAAGCTTTGCCAAGGCTTATCACCATACACAATATCTCTATATATGAAAAGGATCCATTGAAGAACAATGTTTTGCTCAAGTCTGCAAAGTTGGATTACAATGCTATGCAAAAAATTTACCAGAAAGAACTATTTGAAGTTTCAAGGTGAACCCCCCCCTTTTTTTTATGCATTCTAGTTCCTAAGAAAAATTTTATAATTTTAATTTGTTTATCATGTTGTTTGTAGGCTTAAATCCTCTCTATTAAACTCCATTAGTTGAAGAATTGTCACGTATGGAGAAATCAATTATTCGAAGAGGCCGACCTAATATAGTCGTTATTATTATTATTTTTAGAAAAGTTAATTTAATTTAGACATGGGGATTATTAGGAGATGCAATTTTGAGTTTTAATTGTGTTTTGCATAAATAATGTATAGATGGTGGAAGCATCTGAATTTAATGGAAGAACTATCTTTTGCACGAGATAGGGCTGTGGAGAGCTTCATTTGGGCATTGGGAGTTTATTATGAACCAAAATACTCTGTTGCTAGAATATCATTAGCCAAAATTATTGCTCTTGCGACGGTTCTTGATGATATGTATGATATATATGCTACATTGGATGAACTTCAACTATTCACTTAAACAATCGAAAGGTTTTAATCCTCAACTAACTCCTTCATTGATTTATTAGTTTTTTAACATGTGTCATGAGGATCAAACCTCGAATCAAGAAGTGGCTAGTATAAACTTTATGTCAATCGAACTAAGATCATTTTGACTATATTTTGTTATAGTTGACTAATTTGTATAATACTAGTAAATATGTTAGATGAATACAGTTCATCATTTTATTAATTATGGATTAATAAGTGTGTTAATATAAATATGTTGCGTTTGTGTCTGTTTGAATTGATTACAGAGATTTGTTTCAAAAAAATCATTTTTATTTAAATTTTTTTAATAAAAACTATTTAAAATGAATTTTGAAATTGTTTGATTCAAAATCTATTTCAAGTGGTTGGTAAATACTTCAACATTTTCTAAAATGGCTTAATTTATTAAAATCAAACATTTCAAAAATTAAACAAAACATGCGCTTAAGTTGAGTTTAATTAAATCATAACGTATTACTTATAATTTAGTTTTAAATTGATGTAATGTAATGGTAATACTCATTTCTTTCACCATTGGTGATGAAGTTATTAATTAGTAACTATTTAAGAGGTATTAAGTTTAAATTCTAGTAATGTTGTTTTTTAACTCATTATTTCATGTTATCACTGCATATACACTTATAATACTCTACTCTTTTATTATAAATTAATAACTTTCTTTTTTATTGTATATATTCAGGTGGGATATGTATTGTACTGAGAAGCTTCCAAAGTAGATGAAAATATTTTATGGAGTTATATTAGAAGTTTATGAGGAGATTGAAAAATATATCAACAAGGACAACATTCCATATGCTATTCAGTATGCAAAAGAAGGGGTGAGAAGTTTTAATTTACTCATACTTCATTAATGGTATGTAGTTTTTAATTTCAACTTTTCAATAAAAAAAAAAAAAAAAAGTCTCTTCTTTTTGTTATATGATATGATATTAAAGTTACTTTTACTCATCAGCTATCGTGATTTAAGATTGTATTATAGTACAATTTTATTTTCTTTTTAATTGTACCATGTCATCTAAACTCTTTTTTTTCTAATAATAATGTTGAATTTTGTGTACAGATGAAAAGGCATGTAGAGCTTATTTTGCAGAAGCCAAATGGTTCCATGAAGGGTATTTGCCAACAATGGAAGAGTACATGAAAGTAGCCATTGTGTCTACTTGTTTATAATCTTTTTGTTGCCAATTCATTTATTGGAATGGGAGTTGCTGCTTCACAAGAGGCTTTGATGGGTTGAGAGTGAATCCAGTGCTTCTTAAAGCAAGTGGAATAATTGGCAGGCTCATGAATGACCTAACTTCCCATAAGGTATCACAAGTCATTTAAAGGAAAAATAATTGGCAGAAGGGTCAGATTGTTGAATCGGTCTGGGCCAGTCTTGAATATTTTGAGATTCCGGCCAAACCACGAAGAATTATGAGCTGAAACTTTAGGGTAAGATTCCTAAGACATTTTAGAATAAGTTTGTAGAAGGAAGTATTTCTAAATAAGGTTCGAACTATAAAGTAATCTAAGTTGAAATTTGAATTTGGATTCTAGGGGTGAAAAATGGACCCGAGGAGATACTAGAGTGAAAAGTTCTAAGAAATCGAGGTGAGTGGCTAAAATGTTTTCGAACTAAAACGTTTTTAAACTGTTTTGATTACAAACGTTTTACAGAAAGCATGTTTGCGAAAATAATTCTCATGCCTACTACTTTTATAAGTGGTTTCTAAGCAAGTTTGAATTGTGATTTGAAGGCATGCATATGTTGTATTACATATGTATATGTTTGATTTTATCCAGCATGCATTACCATCTTTAAAGCCATGTTGTATATGTGTTATACTGTACATACTTTAAAGAGAAAAGTTGTTTATAAATAGTTTTGGTAAAATGCAATGCCGAAGTACAAGAGAAGGCATCCACCCAACTAGATACTGAAGTACAAGGAAAAGGTATCTATTGGTACTGAAGTACGTTTGAGAAAGTACCAAGCCAACAGGATACTGAAGTACGTTGGAGAAGGTATCCTAATAGCTCGATACTGAAGTACAAGGAGAAGGAATTTGAGCAGTAGTACCTAATGTGTTAAGGTACTTAGTGTGGCCATAGGTGAAATAACATCAGAGATTGAGCAAAAGGGTTCTCTCTGGACTAGTAGTTGGTGTTAGGATTATTTTACCAGTTATACAGTACTTTGATTTGAAAAATGATTTTACTTGTTTCATGTTTAAAACAGTTTTATATAATTTACGCTCGGAAAATATTTATGCTGCAAAAGTTTATATTTTAGATAAAACTATTTTCTGAAATTATGCATGGGAATTTATTATGTTTTCTCGGTCACTCACTAGGCGTAAGCTCACCCCATTTTCAAATGTTTTTGTTTTTCCCCCCCACAGGTAGCGGTCAAATCCTCTGAAGACAGCTCAGTATCTGCTCTGCCACTAAAGGAACAAAAGACTTGTAACGTTTTCTAGGTAATTATAGCTAATATTGTACACATGTTACTATTGTTCATATAGGGACTAAGGGTTTGTTGGTTTTGGGCTTGTAAATCTAATGTTGTAAATAATCTAAACATATTAAGTTTCTAAGTTAATAATTGTGGGCCTATAGCCGTCAGTTGCATATAATTTATATTTGGTATCAGAGTTGTTATGCAAGAGTTTTTAGGCAGTAAGTGTTAGCCTAAGGGTTGATACCTGCTGCAGTCATGCCCTTCTCTAGGCTAAGAAGGGTGATCTGGGGCGGGGTGTGACAGTAGCAGGTATAATTGTTGGCCAGTAATACTTGTTACATACAATTTACCTCCATGGTTATGCATGAAAAAGGAAAATATAATGTTGACGTGGCTAATTCCAGGCCCCAAACAACCTGGTAATGACATTGATATCTTTTTGCAACCTCTTAATGAAGATTTACAAGAACTATGGGCAAGAGTATCATGTTATGACGTAGTTAGCAAACTTCTTTCAGTTTAAAAGTCGTTCTCATGTGGACTATAAATGATTTTCCAGCATATGGAAATCTTGTTGGGTGCACAACAAAAGGTAAAACTACGTGTCCTACATGTGGAGATAAAAATCTTGCACTTTGGTTAAAAAATAGTAAAAAAAATTCCTACATGGGGCATCGACGATTTCTACCATCTTCTCATCCATATAAAGAAAGAAGTCTTCGTTTGATAGAAAAGTAGAAGAAGTATGCCAGTTAATTTATGAGTGGCAATAAGATTTATTTACTCTTATGAAGTTCAAAAATAGTTGGGGATAGTGTAATAAGAGAAAGTGAAATACAAAAGTCAAAGAAATGTGGAAAAAACAATCAATCTTCTTTGACTTACCTTATTGGAAGGTAAATCATCTCCTTAATATACTATGCTATATTATACTTATGTTTAGGGATTATGTTTAACGACCGGATCCTTATATATTATGGTCCGACCGTTACGACATACATACTTAGAATTTTCTATCATGAGATGAGTTTCGGTAAAAATCTCAAAAGAACATATCTAAGATTTTATCAATTAGGTAGAAAAATATATAAAAGTTTATTTTTACAAAACACAGGATCCATAATACATTAGTGTAGTGATATTAAAATGCATATGCCTTTGATAGTGAGCTTGATGGTTGGCCATTTAAGCGACGTCCAGTTCTGCCACCTATGTTGTGTCCTTACCTACAAAGTCTGTCAAAATAGGATGAGTATATAATATACCGAGTAAGTAGTTCTCACATAGGGTAGTGACCAATTCACAATCACATGCAACATGTCTTGAAAACATGAGATTGGACCGAAAACATATAATAACATGTGATGGTCGGTTTTGCTTCTAACGTAATTTTCTCCGCCCTGGTAGGAAGATGAGGACTTAAGCGGAAACTAACCCATTTGATGATTAGCGGGTCATGTAGTCAGTAGGGCCAGAGTCGCATCCAACATCAACCATTAGCATAAACGTAAGATTGGACTATAGGGTGCAACCATACATACCGTGTTAGTCCTATCATAAACTTGACATAGAATTAGGTCTAGAGGGGTCAACCATACATGCCCTATTAGCCCTAGAAGCATAAATTTATCTAATTAAAATTTAATCTTATTTTCATCATTGTGAACAAACATAATGCATGGGGTCCCTTGTCGATAAACGTATTTTAACAAGTAATGCAACATAACAATAACATAATTATGCAGCATATTAAAAGTACACTACCACAAACACTTAAAGAGAGGGTGAGATAAACTACTTACCTTGACTGCGATCCTAGTTATTCCTTAATTATTCCTTATGGTTTAATCAGTAGAGTTTTCCCTCATAAACAGAAGAAAATTTGTTCAGACACTTCCCTCGCGTTCCTTCTTCTAACTAACAGAATTACTTCACCCCTTTTCAAACGATTTTTACTACTGTGTTTTGTTTGAGAATGAGTTTAACTCCATGGTAAAAGCCTCTTATTTATAGCTGCTTCCAGCTCTTCTCTGTGTGACAACTCATCCACAAAGCTTCTTTAAAATTACTTGTTTAAGAATTTCTCTTAATAAGACATCTAATTTTTGGCTAACGTTTGCCCTTACTCATCAACCTTTGTTTGTATTCAATTTTAGGGTTCTCCATGTATATCTATAAGATTTGTGCCAAATTCAATGCATAATCCATACTTTGTCCAAATCTCGCTTTCCTCCAGCTTTCTCACTGGTTTGGCTGCTCGTGGCTCTCGCTCTCTACAGATTTCTCGCTAGTTTACTCTCATGGCTCCTCACTCTCTCCAGCTTTCTCGCTGGTTTAACTCTCTGGCTCTTGGCTCTCTTCATATTTCTGTTGGGAATCTCGCTCTCTCCATTTTCTCTCCAATTGCTCTCTCCAGGTTTCTCTCCAAATATTTCTCTCCATCTCGCTCTCTCTTCCAGACACTTTCTCGCCGAGAATCTCGCTCTCTCCAACTTCTAATTAATCCTCTCTGATTCTACCCTTATTCATTATTTTTGGATAATTAATAAATTTTATTTTTTCCAATTCTAAATTTTCCACCCGATTTTTCTATTAAGTTTATTTGTTTTCTTGCTTTCTAAAAAATTAAGGGTTAGGTATTGACATTATACACCTCTTAAATAAAATTTCTTCCTGCTTAACAATTTGACATTTAATTTTAAGCATCTACAATAGAGAGAAATCAAATATACTTCCTACAGCCCCACATACACTTTCCAAATCTGAGAACCAATCTTTTTGTAAAATACTATACAACTTGAAGTTGCCTGATGGATAAGTTTGTAATATCCAAAACCTGCATATCTCTCGATGACTCAAAGATTATAGGATTGACGTCTCATGATTGTCATGTACTAATACAACAACTTCTACCTGTAGCATTGAGAAGGTTGCTACCAGAGGGGCAAGAAATACAATAACGAGATTGTGTTTGATCTTCAATAGCCTTGTCAATGCATAATTGATATAAGAACAGTTGGTAGAGATTGAAAAAGAAGTTGTCAAAATATTGTGCCTTCTTGAAAGATTTTTTCCTCCTTCATTTTTCGACAATAATGACGCACTTCGTTGTTCATTTGGGACGTAAAGCTCGATTATGTGAACCCATTCAATTTCGTTGAATGTATCCATTTGAAAGGAAGTGTGTTTTATAAATTATATATAACTGTCAAATTCATGTTCATTTATCTAATTATGATTCACTTATGAACTTAGACAATGAAGGTGTTTAAGGATATGTTAGAAAATGAGCATGACCGGAAGGAATGTTTGTTGAATGTTATTTAGTAGATGTATGTGTCAACCTTTTCCAGTGGATTTTTTAAAGAGCCACTAGAAGAATTTGAGTAATTATTTGTAGTATCTTTTTTTATCATGTAATCTGTGGTGTAATAAATTTCTAATTATTCACAATAATTATTATAAGTTGATATATAAATATGAATGGAATGTTTGGAAAAAAACTTATCTTTCAAAAAGATGGGTTATGGTCCTGTGGAATCAGGAAAATCCAAACGACTTGTTCCCAAAATCTTGTAGGCTGTCTAGTGAGGACGAACATGCGTAAATTAAGCTAACCAAATATACAATCCATGAGTGATTTATACGGACTTATTTCAATTGTGGTCAGTATATGTGAAAGATTGAAATGTATCTTTGAATGTCTTGTGGATTCCTAAAGCTAGTTAGGTAATATGTAAAAATTTTAGAAGGTTGTTTTGTATTAGGTTGTTGTTTTTTATTTTTTGGTTGGGAAGGGCGAAGGGCGAGGGTTATCACTTGAAGCTACTTGTTTATTGGTTGTTATAGTTATTGTTAGGTTTCACTTCTTTTTTTGAATGTCTTGGCGACTCCTTAAGCTAGATAAGTAGTATTATGAAAGTTTGAAATGTATCTTTGAATGTCTTGGTGGACACCCCCTCCCCCTCCTAAACGTAGTTAGTAAATATGTAACTATTGATTTGGGAAGGTTCTGTCTACATGTAAGGTTGCTTTTTTTTTTTTAAAGGGTGGAGGGGAAGGGGGAGGCCATTATCCAACTCAAATTTTTTTAAGATAATTTAGAAAAATTTACTTTTTTTTTTTTTTTTTTTTTGCTTTTTACTTTTCTCTTGGGCCACTTTTGTTTTTCTAAATTAGGAATGCTAGGAACCGTTATTAAAAAAAAATTATAATGAAGGGACAAACAGCTGTCCCTCAATTAGATATAAAAATAATGCAATAAAGCAAATTATTAGTCTTGATTTGATCATGCTAAGAGGGCTGTCTCTATTTTCTCAAATGAGAGAGTTATAGCCAACGTGAACAAAAAGTGTAAAAGATGGAGGGAGAGATGATTAAATGATGAGTACTTATGATGATTTCCATCTACTAAAAGTTCAAGTATGCTACTAACTAGATTTATGTAATCAATGTGGTTATGTTAATGTTTTCTTATTAATTTAATATTTTATGTTGTTTCTTTTCTATCTTTTAAGTTTAGGCGAGAATTACAACGTTGAACATCTCTCTAATGCCTTAAATGAGCCCTTGATTAACAACGTTGCTATTGACCCAAATGGTTATCATTCACCTCCGGAAATGTTTATTATTTGTTTCTATATATTCTTATTTTTTATTTGTAGATTATTGAAACTACCTTTAGATAAAAAAATTTCATAAGTTTTCTCACATGTTTATATTTGTTTTTTAAATTGTCTATATGTGTTAGAGTATTAACATTAATACAACTCTTCGCAATGTGCAAGTTGCTAAGAATTGTGTGGTTACAGGAGAAGGTAGTGCTAAAAGTTGATGATCTTTAAATGACCCAAAAGTTCTTTGTTCATCATGTTCCCCTTGGTCCACAAGCAATGAGGACTTTGGTAGACCTTGTCTATATAAAGCATGATGCATTTTTATAGGAGGGGCCAAACTCATATAATTGAACATCAAGAAGATGTAATCGGTAGCTGACAATTGCATGCGTCATTTGACAAAGTTTTTAATAGCATATAGATACATATCGGATGATTTTATTTCTTGATTTCCAATAACTTTACCTAAACTTTTTAATTACTTAATTTTTTTTTTGTTAGTTGATGAAGAACTATCAGTCCATTATTGGGGCTCTCAGTATTTTTGTGGTTCGACTCTAACCTACACAACTAAGTTGGAGTTATTTTGGAATTTGCAATATCGAAAATATTTGTAAATTAAAAAATTATATTTTGTTTCATCCTCCAAGTTTCTAGCAACTCATTACTTTATATTTTTTTTTGTTGGGAATATTATGATCTTTGTATGAATGGTTTTTTAACATTTATTTTGGGAGATTATATAAATATAATTTTAATTTGATTTCTAATGTGTAAGAAATGTATGAAAGGACAAAATTAGATTTGAACATATTTAAGAAGTTATAAATATGAACAATAGGATCATAAAGATATAAATGAATGTTAATGAATACAAAAAGTTGACAACCAAGTTTATTATGCTTTCATTAATTAAATAATTATAAATTGTAAACAATGCTATAATATTCAAATAACAGCTACAATTTTTTTTATAAAGTGATTTTATGAGTTTTTAAAATGCTATC
>NW_024065161.1:27968-40656 GCF_009727055.1 Benincasa hispida
CTTAGCAATAACAAATTAATGAGTACATAAAGCTTAAACATGAAGTTTTTAAACACATTTTTCATAAACCCTCATTGATAGAACATATATGTTGAGGATGAAGGATCCGTAAATGGGACATAAGGGACATACATTCTGGAGTAACATCGAAAATCCATCTATAAAACCTAAAACTTAGCTTAATACCAACTGTAACGACCTAACTTTTCGATTCTCTAACATGAGTTGTTACTTCATAATTACACATTTACATTTAAAACTTTTGACCTTTGAAGTAAAATTCTTTAAAAAAGGAATGACACTTCAAATCATTTTATCAAATCAATAAATAAAGAAATGAATAAAACTTTTGTTCAGGATATCCTAAAAACATTTATGAAAAATAATAAACAAAACATTAAAATTCCTATCTAACATCGAGTTCCCGATTAAAATTTTTTAAATAACTTGCAAACATAAACTAAGCAGAAAGATTTTCGTTCCCATATGGCACAGTCACGGGTCCCTCCTATCACTCGCATGTCTATTGTTGCATTTACATGAAAAACATAAAATAAGAAAGGATGAGTACAAGAACACTAAATAAGTAACCCACTAATGGGCTATTTAGGTAACATATTAATCTTCCTATCTAAGTGATAGTGTACATCTATAGCATATCAGTCTTGGTAAACCCGAAAGGATAAAAAATAAGTCGTGAATGTGATCCCAAAGGAAACACATAACAGTCGTAGGTGTATTCCAAGGGAGCACATATCAGTCATATGTGTATATTCGAAGGTACATATATCAGTTGTAGGTGTGTCCCAAGGGAGCACATGTCAGTCATAGGCGTATACCTGATGGTACACTATCAATTATAGGTCTATCCCGAGGGAGCACATGTCAATCATAGGTGTATACCCGAAGGTACACAAAATAGTCATAAATATGAACCTGAAGGTGCATATACAGTCATAGGTGTAAACC
The DNA here is from genome assembly GCF_009727055.1 of Benincasa hispida. Lineage (NCBI taxonomy): Eukaryota > Viridiplantae > Streptophyta > Magnoliopsida > Cucurbitales > Cucurbitaceae > Benincasa > Benincasa hispida. Next base: position 28,938 of record NW_024065161.1, read on the forward strand.
AAAGGAACACATAAATCCGTTGTAAGGAGTATACTACCCAAAGAAGAAGGTTAAAAGTGACGATATATACTTAGCATGCATCAGTCCATATATATATATACTTCTTCATAATCATAGAAGCTTAATTCATGAAAAATTACTAAAATGCTCTCAATCATTATATCATAAAATTTCTGTCAAAACAATCCATAACATTAAATTAAACAGTCTTATCATCATTATAAGGTCGGAGCGAGTGTTTCAAATACGAACCAATAGTAAGACACTTATCTCGGATTGAAATTCCAAAATTAATCCAAGAAATCAATCTCCAAACGAAACTTGAATTAGCGTTCCTAACACCACGACCTTCAATTTCATCCCAAACCTATAAATTTTATATCAAACTAATTTAAATTCATTTTATAACTCTCCAATAACTTACCAAACTCTTTGTTTGCTCTAAATTTATTCCAAACTTAACTCAAATATTCAGATCTACACTTAAACCATAATTTAGGAATTAATATCCAATTTTCAACATTTATAACTAATCCAAAAAGTTCATAGTCTTAATACTCACCAAATATGCGTCATAAATGCTCCGAAACTTGTTGAACAGTACATTAACAATATTTAAAAAAAACTTGAGTTGATGCTCCAAACTGAGGGATCGAATCCCAAGCAGAAGCATGTGATTGCTTTGCAGATTTGTTTTTGATTTGACATAAAAAAAAAAATACATTATATGGATAAAAAATCAAGATTTGCATGCATTTAAAAGAAAAAAAGAGGGAAGAGCCTTAATGTTAATGGCTAGTATATCATTAAGGATGTGCAAATGGCACATTTGGCCTTGATGGAAACTGATGAAGAACCCACAGAAGATGAGCTATGGCAGAAAAGGCTATCTCATATTAGTGTGAGAGGGTTGCAAGTTCTCTCAAAATAGAGGGTTCTTCCAAAAGGTTTTGGAGACAGCTTGAAGTTTTGTGAACGTTGCATACTTGACAAAGCAACAAGGTAAGGCTTCTCTAAAGGACAGCACACCTTCAAGAAGATACCTGAATATGTGCATTCTGACTTACGGGGGCTAGCTCACTCTCCTTCACTAAGTGGAGCAGGATACTTTCTTTTCTTTGTTGATGATTACTCAAGGAAGAGTTGGGTTTACTTTCTAAATGCCAAAGATGAAGTGTTCAGTAGATTCAAAGAATGGAAGACCTTGATTGAAAAGCAACCCTCTAAACATATTAGACATTTGAGAACTGACAATGGTTTAGAGTTTTATGGAGAGGAGTTTAACTTGTTTTGCAGGGAAAATGGTATTGTGAGGCATAGAACAGTGAGGTATATACCTCAACAAAATGGAGTTGCTGAAAGATTGGACAGAACAGTGCTTGAAAGGGTTAGATGTCAGCTGTCCAATGCACTTTTGCCTGAGAAGTATTGAGCTGAAGATGTTTTCTGCACAATCTACACTCTAAATAGGTGCCCATATCAGTCCATTGAGCTAAAAACTCCAGAAGAAGATGGCCAGGACAGCCTCCCAAGCTGGAACACTTGAAGGTGTTTGGATGTGTAGGCTATGTGCATCAAAGCCAAGGTAAGTTGAAACTTAAGGCTGTCAAATGCATGTTTCTAGGCTTTAAACTGGCAGTGAAGGGTTATAGACTATGACATCCTGTTGAGAAGAGATGTGTTAATAGTAGATATTTTGTGTTCAGAGAAAATGGATGTCCGAGCTACCATCAACATCTATGTCAAAAACTAGTAGCACAAAGTTTTAGTTAGAGCCTTAAAATAATAAAGGAGATTCTTCTTCTTCTCAGAATCTAGATGTTGAAGGTGATGACACTGCTAAGACTAGTGAACTTGTGTCATGAGAACAACTAGAGACACATGGAGATTTACAGAATTATTTCTTAGCAAGAGATGGAACTAGAAGAACCATTGTACCTCCTACAAAATATCAAGAATTTGACTTTGCTAGTGCTGCTTTAAGTGCTCCAATTTCATTAAGCGACAATGAACCAACTAGTTTTGGGGAAGCAACTAACAGCCTTGATGCTAGACAGTGCATTTAGGCAATGAATGATGAAATGAGGTCCCTCAACCAAAATGATACCTGGTAACTAGTACCATTGCCTAAAGGGTGCAAACCTATTTCATCTAAGTAGATTTACAAATTTAAAGAAGAAATTCCAGGGGTTCAAAAGTCTAGATTCAAGGCATAGTTGCTAAAGGGTTCACACAAAAAGAAGGTATTAATTACACTGAGGTCTTCTCTCCAGTGGTGAAACATACATCCATTAGGCTACTCCTCTCTTTCTTCACTACAAAAGAACTTGGAGTTAGACCAAGTGGATGTGAAGATAGCTTTCTTACATGGATTGTTGAATGAGACTATTTACATGAAGCAACCTCAAGGGTATGTGAAGAAAGGAGAAGAAAACTTGGTGTGCCTACTATCTAAAGAACTGAGCTAGAGGTTGAGAAGAAGGCAGAAGGGTCAGATTGTCGGATCGGTCTGGGCCAGTCTTGAATATTTTGAGATTCCGGCCAAACCACGAAGAATTATGAGCTGAAACTTTAGGGTAAGATTCCTAAGACATTTTAGAATAAGTTTGTAGAAGGAAGTATTTCTAAATAAGGTTCGGAACTATAAGTAATCTAAGTTGAAATTTGAATTTGGATTCTAGGGGTGAAAAAGGGACCCGAGGAGATACTAGAGTGAAAAGTTCCTAAGAAATCGAGGTGAGTGGCTAAAATGTTTTCGAACTAAAACGTTTTTAAACTGTTTTGATTACAAACGTTTTACAGAAAGCATGTTTGCGAAAATAATTCTCATGCCTACTAGTTTTATAAAGTGGTTTCCAAGCAAGTTTGAATTGTGATTTGAAGGCATGCATACTGTTGAAAAACTATTTACATATGTATATGTATTGATTTTATCCAGCATGCATTACCATCTTTAAAGCCATGTTGTATATGTGTTATACTGTACATACTTTAAAGAGAAAAGTTGTTTATAAATAGTTTTGGTAAAATGCAATGCCGAAGTACAAGTAGAAGGCATCCACCCAACTAGATACTGAAGTACAAGGAAAAGGTATCTATTGGTACTGAAGTACGTTTGAGAAAGTACCAAGCCAACAGGATACTGAAGTACGTTGGAGAAGGTATCCTACTAGCTCGATACTGAAGTACAAGGAGAAGGAATTTGAGCAGTAGTACCTAATGTGTTAAGGTACTTAGTGTGGCCATAGGTGAATAACATCAGAGATTGAGCAAAAGGGTTCTCTCTGGACTAGTAGTTGGTGTTAGGATTATTTTACCAGTTATACAGTACTTTGATTTGAAAAATGATTTTAATGTTTCATGTTTAAAACAGTTTTATATAATTTACGCTCGGAAAATATTTATGCTGCAAAAGTTTATATTTTAGATAAAACTATTTTCTGAAATTATGCATGGGAATTTATTATGTTTTCTCGGTCACTCACTAGGCGTAAGCTCACCCCATTTTCAAATGTTTTTGTTTTTCCCCCCCACAGGTAGCGGTCAAATCCTCTGAAGACAGCTCAGTATCTGCTCTGCCACTAAAGGAACAAAAGACTTGTAAACGTTTTCTAGGTAATTATAGCTAATATTGTACACATGTTACTATTGTTCATATAGGGACTAGGGTTTGTTGGTTTTGGGACTTGTAAATCTAATGTTGTAAATAATCTAAACATATTAAGTTTCTAAGTTAATAAATTGTGGGCCTATAGCCGTCAAGTTGCATATAATTTATATTTGGTATCAGAGTTGTTATGCAAGAGTTTTTAGGCAGTAAGTGTTAGCCTAAGGGTTGATACCTGCTGCAGTCATGCCCTTCTCTAGGCTAATAGGGTGATCTGGGGCGGGGTGTGACAGTAGCAGGTATAATTGTTGGCCAGTAATACTTGTTACATACAATTTACCTCCATGGTTATGCATGAAAAAGGAAAATATAATGTTGACGTGGCTAATTCCAGGCCCCAAACAACCTGGTAATGACATTGATATCTTTTTGCAACCTCTTAATGAAGATTTACAAGAACTATGGGCAAGAGTATCATGTTATGACGTAGTTAGCAAAACTTCTTTCAGTTTAAAAGTCGTTCTCATGTGGACTATAAATGATTTTCCAGCATATGGAAATCTTGTTGGGTGCACAACAAAAGGTAAAACTACGTGTCCTACATGTGGAGATAAAAATCTTGCACTTTGGTTAAAAAATAGTAAAAAAAATTCCTACATGGGGCATCGACGATTTCTACCATCTTCTCATCCATATAGAAGAAAGAAGTCTTCGTTTGATAGAAAAGTAGAAGAAGGTATGCCAGTTAACTTTATGAGTGGCAATAAGATTTATTTACTCTTATGAAGTTCAAAAATAGTTGGGGATAGTGTAATAAGAGAAAGTGAAATACAAAAGTCAAAGAAATGTGGAAAAAACAATCAATCTTCTTTGACTTACCTTATTGGAAGGTAAATCATCTCCATAATATACTATGCTATATTATACTTATGTTTAGGGATTATGTTTAACGACCGGATCCTTATATATTATGGTCCGACCGTTACGACATACATACTTAGAATTTTCTATCATGAGATGAGTTTCGGTAAAAATCTCAAAAGAACATATCTAAGATTTTATCAATTAGGTAGAAAAATATATAAAAAGTTTATTTTACAAAACACCAGGATCCATAATACATTAGTGTAGTGATATTAAAATGCATATGCCTTTGATAGTGAGCTTGATGGTTGGCCATTTAAGCGACGTCCAGTTCTGCCACCTATGTTGTGTCCTTACCTACAAAGTCTGTCAAAATAGGATGAGTATATAATATACCGAGTAAGTAGTTCTCACATAGGGTAGTGACCAAATTCACAATCACATGCAACATGTCTTGAAAACATGAGATTGGGACCGAAAACATATAATAACATGTGATGGTCGGTTTTGCTTCTAACGTAATTTTCTCCGCCCTGGTAGGAAGATGAGGACTTAAGCGGAAACTAACCCATTTGATGATTAGCGGGTCATGTAGTCAGTAGGGCCAGAGTCGCATCCAACATCAACCATTAGCATAAACGTAAGATTGGACTATACCTGTCTCTTATACACATCTAGATGTGTATAAGAGACAGGATCAGTATAGTTTTCCCTCATAAACCAGAAGAAAATTTGTTCAGCACTTCCCTCGCGTTTCCTTCTTCTAACTAACAGAATTACTTCACCCCCTTTTCAAACGATTTTTACTACTGTGTTTTGTTTGAGAATGAGTTTAACTTCCAGTGTAAAGCCTCTTATTTATAGCTGCTTCCAGCTCTTCTCTGTGTGACAACTCATCCTACAAATGCCTTCTTTAAAATTACTTTGGTTTAAGAATTTCTCTTAATAAGACACCTAATTTTGGCTAACGTTTGCCCTTACGTCATCAACCTTTGTTTGTATTCAATTTTAGGGTTCTCCATGTATAATCTATAAGATTGTGGCCAAATTCAATGCATAATCCATACTTTTGTCCAAATCTCGCTTTCTCCAGCTTTCTCACTGGTTTGGCTCTCGTGGCTCTCGCTCTCTACAGATTTCTCGCTAGTTTACTCTCATGGCTCTCACTCTCTCCAGCTTTCTCGCTGGTTTACTCTCGTGGCTCTTGCTCTCTTCATATTTCTCGTTGGGAATCTCGCTCTCTCCAATTTTCTCTCCAATCTCGCTCTCTCCAGGTTTCTCTCCAATATTTCTCTCCAATCTCGCTCTCTCTCCAGACACTTTCTCGCCGAGAATCTCGCTCTCTCCAACTTCTAATTAATCCTCTCTGATTCTACCCCCTTATTCATTATTTTTGGATAATTAATAAATTTCTTATTTTTTCCAATTCTAAATTTCCACCCGATTTTTCTATTAAGTTTATTTGTTTTCTTGCTTTCTAAATTACGGTTAGGGTATTACATTTACTACCCTCTTAAATAAAATTTCTTCCTGCTTAACATTTGACATTTAATTTCCTGTAGTGTATGCGTACAAATTTGAGTTGTTACATTATGAGAAAGTAAACATTGCTTCAACTAACTATTTATTCTATTCATCTTGAAATAGGAGCTAGTGTTATGCCATAAAGTTGATGTCATGCATGTCCAACAGAATGTTTGCGAGAGCATTATGGGGACTTTATTATGTATTGACAAGAAAACTAAAGGAGTGAATTCACGAAAATACTTGGAGGTAATGGAAATAGGAGTTGGTTTACATCTACAATAGAGAGGAAATCAAATATACCTTCCTCCAGCCCCACATACACTTTCCAAATCTGAGAAACAATCTTTTTGTAAAATACTATACAACTTGAAGTTGCCTGATGGATATAGTTGTAATATCCAAAACCTGCATATCTCTCGATGACTCCAAGATTATAGGATTGACGCTTCCCTATGATTGTCATGTATTAATACAACAACTTCTACCTGTAGCATTGAGAGGTTGCTACCAAGAGGGCAAGAAATACAATAACGAGATTGTGTTTGATCTTCAATAGACCTTGTTAATGCATAATTGATAAAGAGCAGTTGTAGAGATTGAAAAAGAAGTTGTCAAAATATTGTGCCTTCTTGAAAGATTTTTTCCTCTTCATTTTTCGACATAATGACGCACTTCTTGTTCATTTGGGACGTAAAGCTCGATTATGTGAACCCATTCAATTTCGTTGAATGTATCCATTTGAAAGGAAGTGTGTTTTATAAATTATATATAACTTCAAATTCATGTCATTATCTAATTATGATCAACTTATTGACTTAGATACATGAAGGTGTTTAAAGGATATGTTAGAAAAATGAGCATGCCGGAAGGATGTATTGTTGAATGTTATTTAGTAGATGTATGTGTCAACTTTTCCAGTGGATTTTTTAAAGAGCCACTAGAAGTTTTGAGTAATATTTTAGTATCTTTTTTATCATGTATCTTGTGGTATAAATTTCTAATATTATTCAAAATATTATTATAATTGATATATAAATATGATGGAAGTTTGGAAAAAAACTTATCTTTTTCAAAAGATGGGTAGGTGTGGAGATCAGGAAAATCACGACTTGTGTCCAAAATTCTTGTAGCTTCTAGTGAGGACGAACATGCTAAATCTAAGCTAACCAATATACAATCCATGAGTGATTTTACGGACTTATTTCATTGTGGTAGTGTATGTGAAAGATTGAAATGTATCTTTGAATGTCTTGTGGATTCCTAAATAGTTAGTAATATGTTAAAATTTTAGAAGGTTGTGTTTGTATTAAGTGTTGTTTTTTATTTGTTTGGGGAAGGGGAAGGGCGAGGTTATCACTTGAAGCTACTTGTTTTATTGGTTATATTTATTGTTAGGTTTCACTTCTTTTTTTGAATGTCTTGCAGACTCCTAAGCTAGATAGTAGTTATTATGAAAGTTTGAAATGTATCTTTGAATGTCTTGTGGACTCCTAAACTAGTTAGTAATATGTAAACTATTGATTTGTGGAAGGTTCTGTCTACATTAAGGTTGCTTTTTTTTTTTTAAGGGGTGGAGGGGAAGGGGGAGGCCAGTTATCACAACTCAAATTTTTTTTTTTTTTTTTTTTTTTTACTTTTTCTTCCTTGGCCACTTTTGTTTTTCTAATTGATGGAATGCTAGGAACGTATTAAAAAAAATTATAATGAAGGGACAAACACTTCCTCAATTAATATAAAAAATAATGCAATAAGCAAAGTTATTAGTCTTGATTGTGATCATGCTAGAGGGCTGTCTCGATTTTCTCAAAGAGAGAGTTATAGCCAACTTGAACAAAAGTGTAAGAAGATGGAGGGAGAGATGATTGAAATGAGATCTTTGATATCTCATCTACTAAAAGTTCAAGTATGCTACTAACTAGTAGAATCAATGTGGGTTTATGTTAATGTTTTCTTATTATTTAATATTTTTATGTTGTTTCTTTTCATTCTTTTAAGTTTAGGGAAATACAAGTGAACATCTCTCTAATGCTTTAAATGAGCCCTTGATTAACAACGTTGCTATTGACCCAATGGTATCTTCACCTTCGGTAAAGTGTTTATTATTTGTTTCTATATATTCTTATTTTTTATTTGTAGATTATTGAACTACCTTTAGATAAAAATAAATTTCATAAGTTTCTCACTATGTTATATATTGTTTTTTATATTGTCTTTTTGTTAGAGTATTAACATTAATAACACTCTTCGCAAGTGCAAGTTGCTAGATTGGTGTGGTACAGGAGAGGTAGTTGCTAAAGGTTGATGATCTTTAAATGACCCAAAAGTTCTTGTTCATCATGTTCCCCTTGGTCCACGAGCAAGAGATGTTGGGTAGACTTGTCTATAAACATGAGTGCATTTTTATGGAGCCAAACTCTAGAAATAATGACAAGAAGATGTAATCGGTAGTCTTGATATTGGCCATGGTCATATTGACATTATATTTGCCGTATACATATCGATGATTTTTTTACTTATTAATAACTTCACTTTTTTACTTATTTTTTTTATTTGTGTTGCTGGACTATCCATCCATATGCCATCCACATATTTGGATGGTCGATCTACATCATATTGCTATAGATTTTTCGGTTATATTTGTTTAGGAATGTTTTATTCTTATATGCTATTTTCGTTATTTGCGGTCTGGCAACCACTACATAGACTAATAAGAACATGTATAAGTATAATGCTGTAAAGCATAGATATCCAACTGTCGAGAAGATGCAAAACACACATATGAAGTGTATCAAGTGTGTGGGAATTAACAATCAAAACCTTTACACAAACCTAACTTTATAAACTTCGAGTATGCTAGTTTATCGATAACTCTATTGAAAGAAGCACAATATTATATGAAACAAATCTAATCACGATGCTTAGTGTTGTGAACATGTAGAACCAACTTGATCAACCAACTTTCTGGTTGATTTCTAAACCTCACCATCAAATAGCTTATTGGTCGCATGGTAGTATCATCTTATTGATACCTATAGAGAGATCGAGACTTTTTTACTCGACGTAGTTTGATGTACCAACTTTTCTAATTATGTCTCACTTCCAAGAAATGTAGCAATTGTCAAAACAAAATCATATTTTTTTATCTTTACACTGGAGAGGGTATAGGGAATACTCTTATAGTTTTATGTGATTTATTAGTTCCTATCATCTAGGCTTTCATTTTATGTTGTTCCAGAATTTTGCCATTGGTTGATTATGGTGGTTGTAATCACGTTGTTCAATATGATGCTCTACTCCTTACTGAAGCTGAATAGTATGTCGACCTTTGATTTTCCTATATTGGGGATTATAAAATAATATATATTTGATTCTTAAAGTGTAGAAATGTATGAAAGACAACAGATAGGATTTGAACATATTTAAGAGTTAAAAAATACAACAATAGGATCATTAAAGATATAAATAATGTTTATGAATACGAAAAGTTGAACAACTGTCAAAGTTATTAAATACGTTTCATTAGAATAATAATTATAATGTAAACAGATGCTATAATATTCAATATAACAGCTACATATTTTTTTTATAAAAGGATTTATATGTGTTTTTAAAAAAATCTATCGTTATTGATAACAAAGACAAATTGCTATTGACCTTGTATTTATAGCATTTATACAGAAATGCTATTAATATTCGTCACATTTCTAGCATTTAGCAAGTGCTATAGAAGAAACTTATTTAGCATGTAACAAAATGTATTAAATTAACTTTTCGATAACGCGTTTTAAAAAAGTGCTAATAAAGCACAACACTTTTAATAGTGCATGGGTTGTCAGAGACTTTGGAGAAAATGCTATAATAGACATTATGATAACATTTAAAGCTATAATGACATTTTTCTGTTAGTGTCCAAATTATTTCTGAAGCCCACACACTCTACTTGATTCTCAACTGAGATAGCCGAGATAATGCTTGTGGTGGTACTCGTTCTGGATTGTCAAACGCTATTGTACATTTGTTTGAATTTCAATGAGAACGTTTTTGAGGCAGTTCATGACAAGAGGACTTACGTATAGGGGATCGATCTCAAGGATAATTCAATCATTTTTTTACCATATTACCTTTAATTTCTCGCTCGTCCTCTTATCGTGAATTCGATTTTAATATTTTTTTGGTCAAATACTTTAGTTTAAACCTTGCCAAAAGTATGCTCATCTTATCATTGGCCTTCATCCATCTACCATATACATCCTGAACATTTGAGATGCAGTACGAGCATAAGATTTAGACACTCCTCAATTTAGGACAAATTTCAGATTCATCGATTATTCAAGTTATTGATCATGTTTTTTCACTGGTGTAATTTTCACAGTTAATTTGCGCTCCTATAAACTTATTTATAGCGCTTGCCATGTTCAAGATGTTGAACAAAAAATATCTAAATTAGTAAAATAAATAAATATTTTAATCCAATCAAATTTTAGCAAAAAAATAAAATTGATAATCCCTAAACATTAATTTTTTGTAATATAACTTCATTCAGTTAGATAAAAGACACCGAAGGGTGATCAGTTACCGTCTTCATGAATTGAGATGTTCCAACTAATATTAACCAGAATAAGCTCTATTACTATCAACAGTATCATTGTTTGATTAAAAATTATTAACATTCCTCAAAATTAAATTGGTGAAATGTGACCCTTCATGTATAGATACTAGTGTCCGTTCCAATAATGTAAGAAAGAGCAAATGAAGCAAAAAACCTAAAGCGGACCTATCTATTAGAGTTTCTCTGATATTGATTCCAATACAAAACATAAATCCAAGGGAGAACACACAGGGTGCCGACAAGTCCGAGATAAAGTCTCACTAACATCTAATGAGGAGACCAAGGATAGTTGACACACGCCATTCTCCTACTCACTAATAATACTTTCTCCATTCACTTGATATTGCCTATTAAACACTTTTCAAATGGAGGATTACTTCCAACGTGCCACGCAAGTCGAGCATAGATTCACAGTGTAGAATTTTTCAAGAGAGCAATGAGAAAGAAAAATGATATATCTATACATCTTTTTTTCTCCCCTAAGATTTTAAAACCTAGTTTGCATACTCTAGTAAACTTAGGCTATGTCATTTATGATAAGTATTGTGTTAATTTCCCCAAATAACATTCATATTGGGTAGTTTAACAACTTATTGCCATGACATAAATCTTTGACTATTCACCTTTTATCGGCTCCCAGGTCAAGTGTTCCTTACGTTCATCTTAATACCCCAACATTAGTGCAGACCTTCCTCAGACAATGTCCTTATAGCCAAACTCTTTTATAAATTTTAATCTTTGATTAACCTCTTTTTAATCTTCTTAATAAATAAAATATTAAACTAATTTCTAAGTATTATTAGAAATATTTAATCATAAATATTATTCCAGAATTTTTAAACTTTAGAAAATCATGATTAAACCCTATGTTTTGTATGCACCTTTATTATACATTTAATTTCTAGTCATAATAACTTATATAAGTAACGGAATTAAAACCTATAACACATCTAAGAATTATCGATATAGCAATCAATTTAAACTAAATAAATCATCACGCATAATTGTTTTAGTTATCATTATTTCTTCAATCATGCAATATAACTCTTGATATTTGAATGTAATGAAATTAAATGACCTTATTTATAGGGTCCATTTTACTTTCTTTATAA
>NW_024065162.1:0-7081 GCF_009727055.1 Benincasa hispida
ACTTCAAAAACACTGATAAACTTTCTATTAGTTTCTATCATTTTTATTAAATAGATGTCAATTTTACTATTTTTATATAAATATTTTTCTCATTTTTCTATTTTTGAAAATCCTCAAATAAAAAAAAAAACACACCTTTTAATATATATTATATAATATATATATATATATATATATATATAATTATTATTATATTGTGCCTGAGTTATAAACATGAATTACACAAAGGCTAAAATTTCTTGTTTAGTGTTTGAAGTTTGATTTTCAATAATAATAAATTTACTTTCTAACTTTTGTTTTAATTCCTTTCCATTAATGAATCCACTAGACGCAACATTGAAATTTTAAAGGTTTATTAAACAATACAAAAAGATACAAATTAGAGAATTATTAGATATTTTTAAATATTTTAGAGACCAAATAAACACAAACTTTTAACCAATAATAAATCTTAACTATAACAAATATCATATATAATACTCTAATATTGTGTTTATTTTACAAATAATTTTCCTCAAATATATTTTAAAAATATCTCAAATACTTCTACAATCTAAAATTTTAAATCATACCCATTTTAACATATTCAATATAGATGGTGACAAGATTTGTACAAGCTAAGTGGAACATTACAATTTATAATAATCATCCACTTGGTCTATATTATAATAATATTGTTGAATCCAAAGTTCAATTCTTAATTATCTAAACCTTAATGTTATAATAATTTTTCCAATGCCATTAATTTTTTTTTCAGATTCCAACTACGAGAGTAGATTATCATTGATATCGGGATTAAACATTTATGTACCAAGAGATGAAAATTTTGGCCACTTGAAGTTATCAGACTTTCTTGGATTTGCTTTGAAATCACTTGTTTCAACGGTCCAACCAGCGCTTGTAAACTTGGTAGATTTTAGTCCAACAGAGTTTGATAAATTCCAAGATGTTCATAATCTTTATGAAGGAGGACTTCCTGTCCCATTAGATGTCTTTAGGAACCTCACTAAGGGTTTCACTCCACCCATGTTCCAAGAACTTCTAAGGACCGACAATGACCAACGCTTTCTCAAATTTTCACCTCCACAAGTTGTTAAAGGTATAATATATCGAGAGAAATGTTGTTTTTCTTTTTTTACTATTTTATAATTGAAATTATTAGATATATGTGAACGCCCCGCATTTTAGATAAAGTTAATGTCTAATCTAAAGACTAATTTGGAATTGATTATGTTATTAACATGTACTTAAGATGCCGTTTGAGTAATTTAGAATTCAAGAACTAAGGGTGGTGGTGCAACTGGTTAGTGCATAAATCTTATAACTTTGATTGGGTTATATCCTGAGGTCAAAAGTTCAAGTCTTTCTCATCCTAATTGTTCTTTTTTTTAAAAAAATTTTCATAAATAACGATTTGTTAGAGGATTCAATTAAAATTTCTAGGTAAGAAATGGCAACTTACAAAACAAAGATCTAATAATATATGGCTTATATATATATATATTAATTAACTCAGAACTTTATAGACGATAGAAATAGTTAAATATTTCCTTGTCGTCTTCTCTAATTTATATATATTATGTCAAGAGTCCACGAATCAAATTTGCAAATTTAGATATTTTTATCTGAAATTTATATTAATTTGAATTATAATTTAAGGTTGTATAATTAATCATTATTAATATAATATTTTTTATCTAATAATTGTGTATAGAGGACAAGTCTGCATGGAAAACAGATGAAGAATTTGCAAGAGAAATGCTAGCTGGAGTTAACCCTCTAATCATTCGTCGTCTAGAGGTAATGATTTCAAAAATTTTCTGTTCGGTCCATTTTTATATAGAAAAATTTTATTTTTTTTTTCAAAAATTATAATTTTATTTATTTTATAGGAATTTCCTCCCTTGAGCAAACTTGACCCCAAAATCTATGGTGATCAAAATAGCAAGATTACTGAAGAAGACATAAAGTTTGGGTTGGATGGACTAACAGTTGATGAGGTAAACCTTAAAAAGACCCAAGCTTAGGTTTTTTTTTTCCTCAAAATTATATTGTTGTGTTTAATTTAATTTTTTAATCTATATATAGGCATTGAATCAGAAGAGGCTATACATATTGGATCACCATGATGCTCTAATGCCATATCTTAGAAAAATAAATTCAACAAAAACAAAAACTTATGCAACAAGAACATTGCTATTTTTGAAAGATGATGGCACTTTGAAGCCATTGGTGATTGAATTGAGTTTGCCACACCCTCAAGGTGATCAATTTGGTGCAAATAGCAAACAATATTTTCCAGCTGAAGGAGGAGTTGAAAACTCAATATGGCAGTTAGCTAAAGCTTATGTGGCTGTGAATGATGCTGGTTACCATCAACTTATCAGCCATTGGTATGGAAATATAATTACTCTTTAAATTATAATTTTGTCCTAAATGTTGAATAATATGCTTTGTGATTTGAAAGATGGATCTAATAACACTTGAAAATTGTTAATTGTAGGTTGAATACTCATGCAGTACAAGAGCCATTTGTGATTGCAACACATAGACAATTGAGTGTGCTTCATCCTATTCATAAATTGCTTGTTCCTCATTACAAAGACACTATGTTTATAAATGCATTTGCAAGGCAAGTCCTTGTTAACGCTGATGGGTTACTTGAAGAAACTCATTTTCAATCAAGGTATTCCATGGAGTTATCTTCTCACATTTATAAGGAATGGAATTTCCTTGAGCAAGCACTCCCCGCTAATCTCATTAAGAGGTAAATCACCAATCATATTGGCATGGTTTATTTATTTACTTCTGCAATTGTTTAGTGGGCTATTTTCAAATATAGTTAAATTTTTCAAAATATTTATAAATATAGCAAAGTGTTACTGTCTATCAATGATAGACACCGATAGATTATTATCACCTATCACTGATAGACACTAATAGATACTGCTAGATGTCTATTAATGATAGTCCACTATCATCTATCACTGATAGACATTGATAGATGTCTATGATTGATAGATTATGACATTCTTCTATATTTTAAAATATTTTAAGCATTTTTCGATTTAAAAAATTTTCATTTTTCGATTATGTCCTGATCCCACTTTCCTTTAGTATCTTGTTAAAAAACCCAACTCCCTTTTAGGATGTTAAAATTCTACGTTTACCATTATTGTTCGTGTGCTATATATATTTTTGTAACAAATTGATTGATTCAAAATCGATATTCATGACCACTCAAAATCAAGAATTTAAATATTAAATGTCGACATCAATATTAGGTTGATTTTCTAACAAAAGGGGTTGGTTAATTGTAGTACTTAACAAACTACCTAGAGACTATTTATCAAACTACAAATTTAGGGATTTCATTATAATCAACCCCATAATTCAAAAGTGGTTTGTGCAAGTTTCCCTTCAAATTATATAACAATCCTTCGATTTATGTAGAGGTGTAGCGGTTGAGGATGCAAGTTCTCCACATGGACTTAAGTTACTCATAGAGGATTACCCATTTGCTGTTGATGGACTTGAGATTTGGTCAACAATCAAAACATGGGTTACAAATTATTGCTCTCTATACTACAAAGATGATAAAGCAATCCAAAATGACGTTGAACTCCAGTCCTGGTGGAAGGAGCTTAGAGAAAAAGGTCATGCTGATAAGAAAAATGAAACATGGTGGCCAAAGTTGCAAACTTTCAATGAACTAATTGAAACATGTACTATCATCATATGGATTTCTTCAGCTCTTCATGCCGCAGTTAACTTTGGACAATATCCTTATGGAGGCTTTATTCCAAATAGACCAACTATCAGTCGTAGGTTTATACCCGAAGCAGGCAGTGCTGAGTACAAAGAACTCGAATCAAATCCTGAGAAGGTTTTCTTGAGAACAATCAATTCACAATTTCAAACACTTCTTGGTGTTTCACTAATTGAAATCTTGTCAAGGCATGCTTCTGATGAGGTTTATCTTGGACAAAGAGCCAGCATTGAATGGACTTCAGACAAAGCTGCATTGGAAGTATTTGAGAATTTTGGAAAACACGTGTTTGAAGTCGAAAATAGAATTATTGAAAGAAATAAAGATGTCAATCTCAAAAATAGAACTGGACCTGTTAATGTGCCATATACTTTGCTTCTTCCATCAAGTACTGAAGGCCTCACTGGTAGAGGAATTCCAAACAGCATCTCTATTTGAAGGGGCTCTCTTTTGAGCATATGATGGAGTTCTAAAAATATCATTACCTTCTTTTCTATTGTCACTCTCTTATGTTTAATGTTTTAAGGGAAAAAAAGCTACTTCTTTAGCTACTCATGAAATTAATCCACAAAAGAATATGCTCAAGTAGCTTTGTATTTTATTTATGAATGAATAAAAAGTGATGTTTTTATACTTCACCTTCCTTGCCCTTTATTTGTTGAATGGGTGATTCATAATAAGCATATTTTTTTTTAATTTAAATGCGAATATCTACTAATATAAAATATGTACTTTAACTTAATAGGGTTAGAAATTTTAATCTTCTCTACCTCACATATTGTCAAACGCAAGAGCTAAAAAAGACAATTTATCTAAAATATTATTATCCATACATTTTTAAAGTAATTAATAGTACAAATAATTACAACTAATTTTTAAATTGAATAATGAAAATTATACGGTTCAGGACACCTTTTCATGGTTGAACATATCTATTAATCTGATGTAAGATTGAAATATTGTGGATATATATGATGGAACTTGATCATGAGGTGGAAGTGAGCTTTAGAAGCTTAATTTTCAAAAACTAAATTTAAAAGTCAAACCGTGATCAAAGGAGGCCTATTACTTAATGTAACCACTTATAATCTAATTTTACTCAATTAAATGTCAAGCAAAAATTTTCAAATTAAACAACTATTGGGCTTGAGAAGTGAATGATGGATTGAATACACACAATGCACTATTGATCATTTGGGCTTAATGAAACCCAGGCCCTATTCTGAATACCGGATACGCATTTGATAATCATACAAACACAAAACAATGTTCTAAAAGCACAAATCCGTATGATGAGAAATCTCCACCCTACACCTTGATGGCTGAGATTAGAGAAAGCACTGCTGTAGTTTGTAGAACTCTAATGTCTATTCTTTTCTTCTTTTTTGTTGCAGAGAAAACGGAGAGAAAAAAAAGAGAGAACCGGAGGGAGATGCTGCTGAAATCGCTTGGACATGTGGTTGCTATCGTCTAGCCGATTGGAGGTAAAGTAGGAAGTCGTCAAGACTATGGAGGCTTTACTCAAGATCGTCTAGACGATGGGGTTCAAGTCGACGATGGTCTACCACGATAGAGGTGCCGAGGTAAACGATCGATGGCTAAATGCTACAAATCGAACAAGAAGATCGGAGAAGAAGATTAACACGATGATTTACGTGGTTTGACCAAGGATACCTACATCCACGAGAAGCTGAAGGAGATTTATTAGGGAATTACAAGATAGCTACAAGATAGTCTCAATGCTTTCTTGCACACTCTGTATTATTTTTCTCTCACTCTTTACATTTAGTTACAAAGTGTATATAAAGGTAGCTTGAATGTAACTGATTTGTAATAACCTTGAAGTTGTTTTCACCTTTCTGTAATAAACATCTCCACCTTGAAATAAACTTCAAGTTTTCTTCAGCTTCTCTGATCTGACTGTCTTCTTCTTTAACCTTTGTCTCTCAGCTCAAACCTATAATATCAAGGTACTTTATGAGTTTGAGCTAAGTGACTATCTTGTGCAAACATGTCGGAGGCAATCTCTGAGGTATGTACTTTTAGAACTTCAATCTGTTTAGCCTCTATCCGTTCTCAATGAAAAGATATTTAACATCAATAATGTTTAGTTCTGTTATGGTACTGAGGATGATTAGATAAATATATGGTGCTCTGATTGTCAAAAATATTCTCACTGTATTCTGTTTGATCCCGAAGTCACATAGGACCCTTTAGCCATAGGCCTTCCTTTATTGCCCTCTGCCTCTGAAAGGGCAATAAACTCTGTCTCAGTAGTAGAAAGGGCTCCTACTGATTGTAAAGTAGCCTTCCAGCTTAGGACACACCTTCCATATAGGAAGATATACCCTGATATGATCTTCTCTTGTCTAGATCTCCAGCATAATTGAGTCAATATACCCAATTAGCTCTGGTTCATTGTCTGGAGCTATTGGTACATTAGTTTAGCATTAGAGTACCCTAAGAATACCTACATTAATCACTTTGTTGCCTCTCAGTGCCTTTTACCAGATTAGCCATATATCTACTACTCACCAAGCTAATAGCATAGGCAATGTCAGGTCTTATAGACACCATTAGAACATTAAGCTTCCCAACTTGGAATAGGGACTGTTGACATTATCTTCTGATGTTCAATGTCAGATTCTCTAGGTGAATTTTTAATGAGAGTTTGAAAACTGGTTAGCTATAAGAGTAGATATTGATTTGGCCTCTGTCAGTTGATACTTCTTTAACAATTTATTGCAATACTGTGACTGATCAATGCTTAATATACTTGCTTTTCGTTTCTGATAATGTCAATGCTTAGTATTCTTGTTGCAATTACCCATGTCTTTCATTTCAAACTCTGACTTGAGTAAATCTTTTACTTTATTTAACTCTTTCATAGTTGCTCCTGATTAAAAGCATGTCATCCACATATAGTAATAAGTAGATAGGATGAAGTGTAGAAATCTGTGTATATATTAAACACAGCTGTCATAGGAGCTTTTATAAAAGCCATTCTTCTGTACAAATCACTAAACCTTCTGTTCCAACATCTAGGGACTGTTTGAGCCATAGATAAACCTTTTAAGTAGGCATACATAGTCTTCATTCCCTAACTCATACCCTTAGGTTGGCTCAATATAGATAACTTCCTTAGAAAGCCATGTAGAAAAGACTATTTTAACATCTAGTTGCTCCAACTCTAGGTTATTTTTGAGCCAACAATAGACAACAACAATCTTGATAGAAGTCTGCTTGACCACTGAGAAAAAAATCTCATTGAAATCAACACTCCGCCTCTGTGATAAAACGCTTAACACAACT
>NW_024065163.1:0-1256 GCF_009727055.1 Benincasa hispida
AGATAGACGAATGACCCAAACGACAATGCTCTTCAAAGGGAGACGACACGCTTGAGCATGTGATGGCCATACGTGTTTGTGGTTCAAAGATGTAAAGACCTCAAAATTCATGCTCTTTACCAATAGTCTGTTTCGTCGTAAGATCCTGAAATATGATAACCAGGAAAAAAGAGACACAACAATGAAGATCACGAGTGAGTTTACTGACCGAAATCAAATTAAACAAGAAATGTGGTAAATTTAAAACTAATGACAAAGAAATTGATTTAGTAAGATGAACGGTTTCTAATCCTAAAACAGGAGTGGAGGTTCCATCAGCTATAGTGACATTAGGTGAAGAGGTAGGGTGTAGAAAGGTTAGAGAATAAACTGGGGTTACATATGGTCTGTAGCGCCAAAGTCAATGACCAATTTTGACGTGGAGGAAAGAAGGCATTTAGAAATATTACCTGTCTCTGCGATGGCCGTAATGGGAGTAGAAGATGATGCCCTCAATGACTCTTGATACTAGAAGACGATGCCCTCAATGACTCTAGATATTGCTAAAATTTAACAAACTCCTCTGCAGAAATCGTAATTGACTTGTCAAGATTATCTGGAGTAGAGGCGACATCTGCAGAGGGTGATGGCATCCTTTGACCCTTATTCAGCAATTCTCTGCATTCACACTTCGTATGGCCAGGTTTATGACAATAATAGCAAACAACACTTCCTGGATTTGATCTTTTGTTATTAGGATGACCTTTGGGCTATTTGATTCAACCCCCTTATTACCTCTATAATCATTTGTGCGCCCAATCAAAGCACTACTAGAATTAGATGACGTAACTGCTTGTGTCTTTTCAGTACGAAGTATTCAAGTGTAAGCTTCTTCCAATGATGAGATATTTGAGCTTGAAAACACTTTGATCTTTGGCCATCTCATATTAGGTGCAAGACCTACTAAAAAAACTCATGATAAACAACTTTTCACTTTGAGCCATTAGAATTTTTGGATCTGTGCTGATTGGCATCAAAGCATTAAATTCCGCACATGTATTTTTAACCTCCATAAAGTAGCTTGTAAGAGATTTTTCTCCTTAATGAGGTTGATATAGAGTCTTACAAACATCAAATACTCTATTAATATTATCTTTCCCTGAATAAAGGAAATCCAGATATTCCAATAGTTCCTTGACTGATTCGTAGTGATTTACTAGTTCAACAATTTCACGATCAATAGAATTCTTGATTTGTAGAAGCATCCTTGAATCGTC
>NW_024065164.1:0-1009 GCF_009727055.1 Benincasa hispida
TTGTTTTGCTTGCCGACGTATGGATGAAGTGCAGAGGAAAGCTTTCCTCTCAGGCTTGCTTTTCTGGTAGAAGTGACTCTTTTGCACAGAGCTTCAGGTTCGAGAATCGGAAGAATTCCTTGCTTGGAGACTCACTTTTTAGCCTTGCCTTGTCGATCTCCCAGATTTTCTCTGTAAAGTCTCTTCAGACCAGCCTCCCTTCCTTGCAATGAATTCAAGGAAGCTATTTATAGACAAGACTTTGGCTCTTTAAATTTTTGGTCCTACTATATAATTCTAATAATTCCTGCCATGGCGTAATGGAAAAATTCTCTATGCTTCACGATTAGTCTGTCAGAATTGTACAACAAAAAGCTGTACACTTGTCAGCATCGTCCGCGAATGCGTTGCTCTACACATCTTCGATCGATCGCCGCATACGGTGTTGTTTTTTTATTACCGCATGCGGTTGAAATGTGTTAATCTCTAGAGTCCATGATCGATCGTCGCATGCGCCGTCATTGCGTTGATCATTTCTTCGTTCTTGATCAATTGGCGCATGCGATGTAGATGCATTGTACATTTTGTCTTCGAGCCATTAACGCATGCAGTGACATATTTCTTACAAAACAGAGACTGGAACATTCTATTTCGCCATCGCAATGGGGTTAGTGGATGCGTTTATGAAATTTTATAATTTTCGCATTTCTCAGTTAATTCTTATACTATGGACGCAATTTTCCTTTCTTTTTGCTGCAATATCTAAATAACACAACACAAATAACTTGTATTTCTACAAGTTACCATGTATGCTATGCATGTTGGCAAACAGAGCTTATCTCTAAGTCCCTATCTCTTGCTTATGCAGATCTAATCTTACTCTCTCGAGTCTAAATTCTAATCGAGCTCTCTCAAGTCTTAGGTTCTTTCTTTAAACTCTCTCTCGAGTAGCTCTAAAGGGGTGTTGGGTGCAACATAAGACAAGATGATCGCATGCAATGAAAATCCTAGGTCATGTTAGCTAAGTTCT
>NW_024065165.1:0-5720 GCF_009727055.1 Benincasa hispida
GTACCATTGGAGCTTCGAGCTACAGGTCCATAAGGTCCCCTTGGTAGCTCAATGGATTCTGTTGAGGATCAGTTCTTGGTGTTGATTTGAAATGTTCAAATTGACAAGAGTTATTTTGATCATATATGATATAATCGGTATGATGTATGAGATACATCTAGTGGAGGATTAATGTAAATGAGATTTACATTAAGTACCATGGAATAGAAAAAAACTATGTTTTATATGTTTCATGAGATGAAATATTAAGACTATAGGTTATAAATACAGTATGATAAGTTGGTTATCATTTATATTTATAATAATATTAATTATTGAATAATTAAATCTTTTTCTCTAATAACCAATTGAGTGAGAGGTTATTGGTGATTCATGCTAACCGTGAGTTAAAAGGAAAATTGTTTTCCTAATTTTAGTAGGTTTTTAAAAAGTTTTGGCAAAATTTGTTTTGAGATCTCTCTCGTAAAAAGAATCTCATGGAACGGAAGCTTATCAAGCAAATACAGATTGCGTTGTGCACTATTGATTCTAATTATTTTTTGATCCAATCACATATGTTCACTCTCTCGATCGATAGCTTGAGCGAAGTAAACGATCGTGTAGTGTTTTGTAGGTAACAGACTGATGCGTTATTTTATTGAAGTGGATTATGGATGATATGCGATGGTGAAATTGCGTTGTGCACTCAAGTTTCCTCAGTGGAATCCAAGTGTAAATTCCACTGAGTTTTCTGATCAGTCCAGGGTTGAACTCAGGGACTTGTGAAAATAGGTTGCGTTGGTAATTTTTATGAAGACTTTGCGGTAATCGGATAAATAAATAAAGTGTTGGGATTGATGTTTGCGTTGATGAAAAATATACAAATGTGGCGGAGTTCGAAAAAGAGTTGATAAACAGGAAATTCGATGAGTATGCGGTGAAAGGGTTGAGAAAAGTTTCGACTAACACTTCCTAAAATGCGATCATGCAACATGCATACAACAGTAAACCACCTCTCAGTGCAAATGCCTCGGCTTCTAAGGCTAGAACGCATGCGATACATGTGCTAAGTCTATAGGACCTACACATAAGCCTCTATTCTTATTTATGCAATGACGAAATGACACACACAAATAAGGCAACCACATATTACCATTCCCATCTCTAGGATGTATGCGATGCAGGTTGACAAACAGAGCTTATCTCTAAGTCCCTATCTCTTGTTTATAAAGTTCTAATATTGCTCTCTCGAGTCTAGATTCTAACCTAACTCTCTCGAGTCATTAGGTTCTTTCTTTAGACTCTCTCTCAAGTAGCTCTAAAGGGTATTTGGCACAACATAAAACAAGACAATCGCAAGCAATGAACTTCCTAGGTCATGTTAGCTTAGTTTTCCTCAAACCATTCGACTAGTTTAGCTACTCATGCGTGCTAAGAGAGTGAACATATGTAGAAATAGAACTTCCATTGTATAAATATGAAGATGAAGTACAAAATAACAATGCAAGTATAGAATAAAGGGCCTGGAAGCAATCTCTTGCTGCCTAGGCTTTTACACTGATTTCTACTCGTGCTCAAAAGATAATCTCACTCTCGCAAGAGTCGGCCCGCTTGACAGGCATAAAATGTTGTGTTTCTAAATAAGCATGTGGATGGGGATGAATAATGGATCAAACAAGCTCATGTTGCCATAAACTTGATGACTTGGGATGGAAATGGAATGTGGATGATGTGTTATGCTTATTGAGACTTTATGCGATACTACTAGATGTATGCGTTATTAATGAATTGCTTGTAGTATGCTATGCGTTGTCACAAGTTTCTTTGCGTTGAAACCAAGTATAATTCCACCACAAGTTTCTTGGAGAGATCCGAGGTTGAACACAGGGATTGCTTAGTTAATGCGTTACATTCGTGATATATGCGATCGGGGGTTTTTCAATTAATAAAAGTTGTGTTTATACAGGTATTTAAAGTTATGGTAAAGTAAAATTGTGCGGTAAAGTAAAGTTGCGATAATAAAATAAAGTGTGATAAAAGTAAACCTAAGCTATTATGATACAAGATACAGGATACTGATACATGATACTGAGTTTGAGACTGACTGTGAAGATTATACAAAGGGTCGTGTTATGCGGTGGCAAGTCTTTATGTGTGAAACAGAAATAGAAAAGATAACTAGTATAAACATCGCAAGTTATTAATTGCGGTAAAGATATAACTAAGGTTCCGCTTTCCCTTGGCGTACACTTCTCGTGATCGGCCGCGTTCCCACATCTCTGTGGTGAAATAGGGATGAACATAATGAACGCAAGGTTGCTTCCATTTCTGGAAGTACTTCTGCTTTAGTTAATGCATTCTTCTAACCTTCTCTCGACAGGCAGAATGGCATCTTCACTTCTGCTCTCACAGGTGAATATGCCGTCTAGCATGCTTTAGCTAAACATATTTATTTCTTTAGCACAGATTAATTTACTTGTTTAATTCATTCTAATTACCAAGGGATTAAGAAAACATCATGGAGAAAGAGATTCATGGATGAACGAAAATAGACAGAAAGATGGAGATGAAAATGATCATGACATTCAATACTAATATTTAGCGTCTAATACATGGTGTGAATGATAGAGATGATTAAGAAGATGAATACAATTGATGATGAAGAGATAGAAACAAATACATAAGAGTGCCAACGTCTTGACACAGATCTAGATGGTGGATTTACTTCCCGGATCTTCTCCGATCAGCACTCAGGCCAGTCTCTCTCTCAATATACAAATATCAAAATATGCTCGTATCAAGTATATTTTGCAATGGAATTTCAGAGGTTATTTATAGGCTCAGCTTTGACTCTCTGACTTGTGGTTCCCACTTTATTGTTATGGAAATTCCGAAAATGGTGGAATGAATATTCCTTCTGTTACGCGATCAATCCCGTTAGAAATGCACAACGGTCAGCTGTATATGTGTCTGAATCCTCCGCAATTGCGTTGCTCTTTTGCATCTTCGATCGTTTGTCCGCATGCGGTGTTGTTTTTTATTACTGCATGTTGTTGAAGTTGCGTTGATCGCAAAGCTCTTGATCGATTGTTGCATGCGCCGTCATTGCGTTGATCGTCTATTCATTCCTGAATGATGGGCGCAATGCGACGTAGATGCATTGTTCTTTTCTCTTAAGCCATGAACGCATACGGTGACTTGATTTCCTGCAAAACAGACTTGAAATATTCTTTTCTACCATCGCAATGGTGTCAGTGGATGTATTGATGATAAATTATATTTTTTGCATTTCTTAGCTAATTTCTATACAATTGACGCAACTTTTCTCTCTTTTAACCACAATATCTAAATAAAACAACATAAATAACTTGTATTTCTACAAGTTATCACCGCTCTCTGCTTCTTTGCCTCAATTTTCTCTCTCGAGTTGCCCTGAGCGATCTTCAGCGTCACCACTCTTTTCTTTCTCTGCCTTAAAACGAAAGGAAAACTATGCACAAAGACGAGCAAACTGAAGTATGAAATTTCGAACTGCTGAACTGGTTAACTCCTTTTCTAAAGGATGCCCTTGGTATTTATAGAGCATCCAGGGTGAAAGGCGGCTTCTCTCTCATGATTGTACAGATAGGATGGCTTTAATTCTTGATTGATGTGTTGAATAACTGTCACCGAAAAGCTGAATGTACTTGTGATCGTTATCGGCTGTCAACTTAATTCGGATTCGACTGTCATCAGCTTTCTGTCCCATCGCGATTAATTAGCCTTTCACCCAGATGCGCCCACCATGTTACACTGACCAAGTTGTGACGATCCTTCTCGGGTGAATATTTGCGAACACGATCATCGCAAAGCCTTGCGATAAAGTTGCGCCCGACCAATGATTTCCTATGATCGCAATTTTTTCATTGCGTCAATGCATATTCTGCATAAAAACACTAAAATCAACTGTTCCTATGCGATGAATGCATGCGACCACAATATTATGAAATTGATGCTTGATGGACGCAATTTAACTGTTTTATCAATGCAATCCAACATTGTTTAAGAACTTAGCACTATGATAACGTGCATTTCTACCCGTTATCACAGACACGGTATTAAGCGATGAGCTAAACGATCGCTTAGCTTTTGCTAATCAATTAGGCATCGACCTATACGATAGGTTTCTGTCTTCTCCCACTTGCCCAATCGTGTACACGATTGTTCATTCCTCCTTCATCTGCCTCATTCCAAGTCCACACAGAGCCGCCTTCTGGATTCTCACACCGAGAATACCAAGGTAACCTTCTTGGTGGTGTAATACTCAACTCAACACTATCGAAGTTTTGTGGAGGTCGTTCGTGTTGTCGGAGAGTTCGTGACCGAGGTGATCGCTGAGGATGAGTGCGAAGTGTTCGTGCAACGTTGCGATCATGTTGTTCGAGCATTAGAGGTTACTGTGTTCGAGCGTTCGTGAGCAAGGAGCATGGAGACGAGTAGACAAACGTTCGTAGCATTCTCCTTGTTTATTTGATTGTTCATGCTGTAATTTCTGTAACAATTGCATAACTGTATGTTTTGTTTACGACTGTAATTTATAATGTTAATTCATGATTGTAATTTGGAATGATCTATTTTTCGTTGCTCATGGAAATCTCAAATTTAATTTCCTTCAATCACAACAACCTCGAACGCTCGTCCAACGTGACCGCTACACTGCACGAACTCCGCACACTCGAACTCAGTGATTGCCTTGGTCACGAACACCCCAATAGCACGAACGGCCTTCACAGAACCTTGACAGTATTGAGTTGAGTATGACACCACCAAGAAGGTTACGTTGGTATTCTCAGTTTGAGAATTCAGAGGGTGGGCTCTGTGTGGACTTGGTTTGAGGCAGAAGATGGAGGAAACCACAATCGTGTAAACGATTGAGAAAGTGGGAAATGGCAGAATCTATCGTATAGGTCGATGTCCAACCGTTTAACAAAAGCTAAGCGATCATCTAGCAAAAGCTATGCGATCGTTTAACTCATAGCTTAGCTAAGTGTCTGTCGCCTACAAAACACTACACGATCGTTACCTTATCCAAGTTGTTGCTTAGTAAATCCTATTTACTTGACAACTTCCGTGAGATTATTCCAATAGAGAAAAATCTCAAAAACACAATTTTCAACCTTACTAAAATTAGGAAAACAATTTTCCTTTTATCTCATGGTTACCATAAAACCACCAATAACCTCCCACTCAATTGGTTATTAGAGAAAAAAGAATTAATTATCCAATAATTAATATTATTATAAATATAAATGATGACTAACTTATTATACTATATTTATAACCTATAGTTTTAATATTTCATTTTATGAAACATATAAACCATAGCTCTTTTTCTTTTCTATGGTATTTAATGTAAATCTCATTTACATTAATCCTCCAATAGATGTATCTCATATATCATGCCGATCATATCATTTATAATCGAATTACCTTTTGTCAATTTGAACATTTCAAATCAACACCAAGAACTAATCCTCAACTGAATCCATTGAGCTACTAAGTGATGGATTGACACCAGCATGCAGGGGAAGACATCAGGATCCATAGCACTCTAATTCATTATTTTTTGGTTGAAAAGAAACATGCTAAAATAGAGTTTAATGGGTTTCAAGAACATACCTTGAACATTTAATAGGTTTCAACTACAAAATTCTCGAAATTCTTGTGTAGACCACCACAAGATCTTCCCTACTATCCTCTTA
>NW_024065166.1:0-6374 GCF_009727055.1 Benincasa hispida
TCCTTGATCTTCCTAGGCTCCCCTTTTAAACCCTAAATTCCATATTCCACTTAAAGCTCAGACTACTCATAGTTCTAGGCTTTATCTCGAGTTACTTCCTTCTAAAAATATGTTCTAAAATGTCTCAAGAAGCTTACCTCAAAATATTAGCTCATAACTTCTCGTGGTTTAGCCAGAAACATCAAAACATCAAAACTGGCCCAGCTTGTCCTATGCGCCCACGTGCCTTCGGATGTCCAACGCATAGCACATGTCCAACACATAGAACATTATCAACGCATAACAACCTTTGGGTCGACTTGGTTCTCAACTTAACACCTCAAGGCATAGCTCACGTTCACCTAGGTTCTTGCTAATGGATCTCTTATAACCAACGTAACCCACCTCATTTACCTTGTTACCGCAAGCCTTAACAACGCAAGGGCAAATCAGTATGTGTCCATCCTAGCTCATTACATCGCATAGCTTATACCTTATCAAGGCCGCCGTATCCACCGTATCCATCGCATCCATCGCGCATGCCATCGCATCCATCGTGCAGCATTACTGCATGCCACCGCGTAGCACTGCCGCGTCCATCGTATCCATCGCATCCATCGTTGTATGCCATCGCATACTACCAATGCATTCCTTCGGTCGCATACTCGCACACCATCGGCCGCATACCTTCGGCCGCATATCGTAGACCGCATACCATAGGCCGCTCCACCGCATGCCCTCGGTCGCACACTCTCGCGTAGCAAGGCCGCCGTAGACCATTAACGCATAGCACTGCGTGCATGTCATCATTGCATAGCATTGTCACATGACATCAACGCATAGCATTGCGTGCATGTCGTCAACGCATAGCACTGTCACATGACATCAACGCATAGCACTGTGCACATGTCATCAAGCATAGCACCGTCACATGACATCAACGCATCCCTTCGGCCGCAAACCATCAACTGCATACTCTCGCGTCCAACACATCCGTCGTGCCTGCCTCCATCGCCGCATGCCTTTATCCATCGCCACATGCTACCAACGCAACCATTGCATCCATCGCGTCCATCGCAGCCGCCGCACTCCATGCGTTGATCTAACCTCCAAAAACAGTGGTTGTCACATGCGTTATTTTTGGCCATACTTCAATCTCTCTCCATGCCCAAATAATCTTTCAAAACTTCATGGCCAACGCATGGCACTACATCAATGCATAGTCCAACACTTAGTCACTTTCACCTTAGCTTCCACCGCATGGTTACTCTTGGCAATGACTCTTGCCAATACTTCGGCCAATCATGCGTCCAACCTTACAAACGCATGGTTGACTTTTCAACTTATGCGTTAATGTCTCCTAACTCTTAACACATGGGTCCTTTTGACCTTACATTTAGCCAAATTCTCTCAATTAAAGCTTAACTCAAAACTACTCAAGGAAAATCTTTTCAACACTTAGAAATTTCCTTCACTTCAACATAGGATTTAACTTTCACTTAGTTAATTTCCTTAACCACCTGCTTAAGTAGGAAAAATGGAAATTTGTCAATTAAAATTTAGGTGTCTGATTAAGAGAAATTCTTAAAACTTAAGAAATTGTGTTGGAACATTTGGGAAGAACACATTGAACCAAGGTGAAGTCAGCTTACGTTGATAAAGGGAGGATTAAACATTTGGCCATGCAGCCAGTAGGTGTCTCAAATCCCACGAGCAATTTGAATGCCTAATAAATAAGGGAGTTTGGGATTTCATTTTCAAATCACACAAAAATCATAAATTTCGTAGAGAAAGTAGAGGGTAGTGAGGGTTCAAAGGAATATGCCAAATATTGGACAAGAAAGATTCATCCAATTATACTCGTGATTTTAGAGTGATTCCAAATCCATCTGAAAGCTCTAGAATTTCTAGTTTTCGGAGTAAGGGCTGCCGGAGGAAAAAGCCAAAGGAACTGGGCTGAAGTCAAGAAGAAGCAGAAGGGTCAGACCGTCGATTAGTCTGGGCCAGTCTTGAAATTTGAGATTCGGTCAAACCACGAGGAATTCTGAGCTGAAAGTTTTAGGTTAAGATCTTTAAGACATTTTAGAATAAGTTGTAGAAGGAATATTTCCATAATAAGGTTCGAAACTATGAGTAATCTAAGTTGTAAAGTAAATTTGGATTCTAGAGGTGAAAAAGGACCCGAGGAGCTACTAGAGTGAAAAGTTCCTAAGAATTCAGGTGACTGGCTAAAAGTGTTCGAACTAAATTTTTTTAAGCTTTTTTTGGATTACAACATTTACAGAAAGCATATTGCGAAAATAATTCATGCCTACTAGTTTTACAAAGTGGTTTCCAAGCAAGTTTGAATTGTGTTTGAATGCATGCATACTGTTGAAATATTATTACATAATATAAATGTATTGATTTAATCCAGCATACATTACCCTCTTAAAAGCCACGTTGTATATGTTTATACTGTACATGCTTAAAGAGAAAGTTGTTTATAAATTGTTTGGTAAAATGCGATGCGAAGTACAAGAAAGAAGGTATCCATCCAACTAGATACTGAAGTACAAGGAGAGGTATCTATTGGTATTGAAGTATGTTGGAGAAGGTACCAAACAAATGATATACTAAAGTACGTTGAGAAAGGTATCCTAGCGTCAATACTGAAGTACAAGGAGAAGGTATCTGAGCAGTAGCACGTAATGTGGCACAGGTTGAATTAAATCAGAAGATTGAACAAAAGATTCTCTCTGGACTAGTAGTTGGTGTTGGGATTATTTACCGTTATAAAGTACTTGATTTGAGAAATGCTTTACTGTTTTATGTTTAAAACAGCTTTATATAATTTACGCTTGGAAAATATTTATGCTGCAAAGTTTATTTCAGATAAAACTCATTACTGAAATCATGCATGAGAATTTACTATGTTTTTCGGTCACTCACTGGCATAAGCTCACCCCGTTTTCAAATGTTTTGCTTTTTCCCCCAAAGGTAGCGGTTAAATCCTCTGAAGATAGCTCTACGTCTGCTCTGCACTAAAGGACTAAAAGACTTGTAACAGTTTGCTAGGTGGTTACTGTTAATATTGTACACATGTTACTATTGTTCATAGGGACTAGAGTTTGTGGTTTTGGGACTTGAAAATCTAGTGTTGTAATGACTTTAAACATATGATCTTTCTAAGTTAATAAATTGTGGGCCTAAAGACGTCCCGTTGCATATGAATTATAATTGGTATCAGAGTTATTTCGCAAGAGTTATTAGGCAGTAAGTGTCAGCCTAAGGGTTGGTAACTGCTGCAGTCACGCCTTTCTCTAAACTAAAAAAGGTGTCTGGGGCGGGGTGTGACATCTCGCATCTCACTTGAATATTGCTGAGTTCTACTATCGCATGCTCTTTAGTTGACTCAATCATTGAATTTTGATTACTTTATTTAGTCGCCGCATTCTTCCCCGTACCAATTATGATTTCAATGATGAAATTCATGCCTTTATTTCTTACCGCATGTACTAGAGTCAAATTATTTCAAAACAATCAATTCATGAAACATTTCTAAAAGTTACGGTCCACCAGCTTTCCTTCAAAACGATTTTTACGAATTTTCCTAAGTTCATCGCATGAGTTATTTCGTCTATCAACAATGAGGACATTGTTGTGTATAAATTTGGGGGTGCTAGTATTGTTATTTTCAACCTTGCTACTTTTAGAAATTTCAATAAAAAAAAATCATAACATTGAGATCGGATCTTGCTCATAGTTGGATGTTCGCATGACACCATGGGGCAAGCCAAAAACGAAGGTGGGAATCGTGATCAACGCATAACCAAGTGATCGCAACTCTGCTGCAAATAAATGGGCATGAGTTTTGACTCAGAAAGAGCACCTTGCTTGTAGTTGGATGTCCGATGACACCCATGGGGGCAAGCCAAAACGAAGGTTGGGCACTTGGATCAGTGCAAGATCACAAAAAGAAAATCTAAATCGCGCAAGGGTAAAAATCACTTGGAACACCCCGGTTGGAGAAAGTTTGAAAATAATCATGCGAAGTCCTGGAAACGAGTAAAGTTTTTTTGAAGGTTAAATTTGTGGTCCTTAAAGATTAGAAATATTTTAGGAAGAGATCAGGATAGAAATTAAGAAGGCATTGGTTCATGAAATTTGAATAAGGCATCTTGAGAAGTCTAGGTAGGGTAAAAGCGGTTGACTTTTTTAAAGAAAATCTTTAGTTTATGCTTGAGAACAAGCATTGTTTTAAATTTGGGCTTTGATAACAGGTAGAATAAAAGTTACTACAACTCAATAAGTAAAATAATGAGAGAATGTGATGGTAAAATAAGCAATATTATGTCTAAAAGCGCTAAACTGAAAGAATTACGATCGCAAGCACTCATCGCATAAAAGCAGTTAATTTACTTATTTTGTGTAGGAAAAATGCGATGGCGCAAGGGAAATTGCGATCCAAAGGAACAAGGCGTCAGTGCGCTTGAAGATTGCGATCGTAAGTCATACGATCGTATGTGATCATGAGAAGCTTCTTAAAAAGGTGGCCGCATAAAGACTGTGCATCAAGGTGACTGCATAATAAATGACGATGGGGCGGAAAGATGATAATGGTCGAATCCGAATTTAGTTGACAAGCCATTAAAGCCACACTGTAGCAAGTACATTCAACTTTCGATGACCATTAATCGGTGCATCAGAGCAGGATAATTAATACCGCCCATCATTGCAATCACTAGAAAGAAGGCTGCTTCACCTTGAGCTCTATAAATATCGAAGGCCATCAGTTAACAAGTTAAGTTAGAGAGTTAGTAGTCCGTGCACATACATACTTGTACATATACTTAGAGGACGGAGAAGAGCAAGTAGATGAGGAAGCCGAGAGATCATTCCCGAAAAGATCGAGAGACTACCGGAAAGCGTTACAAAGAAGAGAGGGCCAACACTTGCGAGAGCAAGAATATACTTCTGGAACAGAGTTGGAGTGAAAAAGATCAGTGTAAAAGGCCACGGGAAGGAAGGCATTGCTTACCTGGCTTCTTATCTCTCAAATCCATTTGAATATTTGTATTTAGTACTTATTTACAGCAAATGGAAATCTCATTTCAATCTATGTTCAATCTCTCCATACTTCGCATGAGTAGCTAAATTTCTGAATGGGTTGAGAATTACTTAGCTAGCATGACTTAAGATTTACATTTTATGCGATCATCTTATCTTATGTATGCATCATTCACTCTTTAGAGATACTTGAGAGAGTAGTCTAAGGATAGAATCTAGACATCAGAGAGTCAGATTAGAATCTAGGCTTAAGAGAGTTAGATTAGAATCGCATAAGCAATAAATAGAAACTTAGACATAAGTTCTATTGCTATTAACACATCGCATGCACCCTAGAAATAAGGAATGATTATATGCGGTCACCTTGTTTTATGTGTGCATTATTCATCATCGCATAGACAAGAATAGAGGCTTAGGCATAAGTCTTATCGACTTTTCATATACATCGCATAAGTCCTAAATAGGAGTTATGGACATCTGCATTGAGAAATGACGTGTTGTTATTTGTGTGTAGCATGATCGCATAAATTGTGCATAATCTTAGGAAATGCTAGTAAACCCTTCTCAACCCTTCATCGCATACTCATTGTAACTCTACGCTTATATCAACTCTGCGTTCAACTCCGTCGCATAGGAAAACTTCTTAATCAAAACACCATCCACTTCATTTGTTCTTACTGCCGCAAGACAATCAAAGTGACTGTCACATATTTACTTAGTAGTCCTTATGTTCGACCCTAGACTTACTAGGAAACCTAAGAAGGCTTATACTTGGGTCTTATTAGGAAAACTTGCATGATCATAGCATAACACACATCACTGCAAAATCACATCATAATTGCATGCATCAAGGACCTTATGGACCTGTAGCTTGAAGCTCCAACGGTACATGAATAATTAATTACTCTTTTATTACATTATTCACCATATGTTAATTATGGGGCACTCTACTAAATATCGACAACTGCATTCTTCGTACTACAAATATATTTATGTGTCCATTGGATATAACCAATCAACAATACGATGACCCTTCACAAATTGCGTAAATACAGCTGGACCAAAATTACCGGTTTGTCCCTGTAGTTATATCTATCTCCTTAAGTACTACTGGTTCCTCTAATGAACAATAGATCATAGTCTACTATGACTAAACCTCTCTTAGGCCAGGAGAGGGTGTGCGTCACATTGTTTAGACCCAAAATCAGCCCTTAGGAGGAAATTTATCTACTTATCCCTGCTTCGAGGAAGGAGTGAATTCCATCTTGTGTAGTTGTATTTCCAACACCCCAATTAGACGAATCCTCAAAATGGTAGGCTTGTTGAGTCGGTGATGTGAAACTCAG
>NW_024065167.1:0-26900 GCF_009727055.1 Benincasa hispida
CTCGAGATAAAGCCTAGAACTATGAGTAGTCTGAGCTTTAAGTGGAATATGGAATTTAGGGTTTAAAAGGGGAGCCTAGGAAGATCAAGGAACTTCTAAAGAGAAAGGTTCCTAAACGACCAAGGTGAGTCATACTTTCCTTAAGTCTTAAAGTATATCTTTTAGAGTAAATTGTATATGCTTATGTTATGAATGATTATCTAGCATGAGAATGAGATTATGTGATCGGGATGGTCAGGGGGTCAATAGACATAGTTCCTGAGCCCGTAAGCAAAACCTCACGGGATGGTCAAAGGACCAGAGGTCTAGTTCCTGAGCCTGTGGAAGGATCCTCATATGGGATGGTCAGAAGGCCGATGGGCCTAGCTTCTGAGCCCATGAGCGGGGAGCTATGTGCATATAGGAGACAAAGGAAACGTAAAGAGTAAGCGTTGCATTTAGTAACAGTTAACTATCTACCGTGTGTGTAGGTAGACATCATACTCATTCTAAGTAGTTATCAGTTTAGCTATCTACTGTGCACGTAGATAGAGTTGAAAACAGACTTGTTCAAGGCTGAGGTTTGAATGTAACCTCATATTTATGATATGCTTGTTATTTATGAGTTGAAATAGACTCTAGAAGTTGCTTACCACTCATTGAGCTTTGTGAAGCTCATTCTGTTGTTTCATGTTTTTCTTCCCAGGTAGCGGAAGGTGAGGAGTTCCAGGGTGCTACTAAGGTCAAGGTCTACCACAAGCCACAGTTACACTTCCGGAGGGTTTTACAGTTGTTGTTGTAAACTTTGTAGTTAAGTCTTGGAGTTGTATAAACGTTACATTGTTATAATAAAATGGGCCTACTTTATAAGTTGTTGTTTGCCTCCTTGACTTAATCAGTTGGTTGTTGAATTTGTTCATTGATATCAGAGTTATTTCCACAAGAGTTATTAGGCAACAAGTGTCAACAAAAGGGTTGATAACTGCTACAGTCATGTCCTTTCCTAGGCTTAGAAAGTAGTTTAGGACGGGGTATGATAGGTGATTTGGCCACTCTCACCCATACAAATCAAAAGACCGCCCTCATAGGTAGGAGTTCACAACTCACTGAGGATTCAGGTCATGTTACCTATGGTCATCCTGATGAAATGTAAGTCTCTTCTTATGAACAGTGTTATATAATGAGACTAAACATTTCGTGGTCTGGTCTTATACAAACTCCTTTATATAGAAAATCTTGTTTACCTTTTTGCTTATGTTATAAAAGTTATCTTTTTGTAAAGATCATATTGTATAAACTTTTCATTAGCAAAAGTCTTATTTGTTCTACTGCAAAGCAACTTCTGTTAGAACCAACCTCGTGAAAACCCATTTACAAATATTTATATATTTAAAAACGGCTAGCAAACAATAAAGGCAAATAGTTATTTAACCTAAACTATAAGTTCAGAAGACTTAAAAGATTAAATGTGTATAAAACTTTCTAGGGCTATTCTTATAGAACATGAAATCAAGTGAGAACTTTCTACACTTAGTTGCCTTAATTGTTTTGAACAACGTTCCATAAAAAGCAAACATATATCAATAAAGAGTTATTGATCAAAATTGACACTGTAAACAAAAGTTGTTTTGGATAGGTCAAATACATACTCAAAGAGTTGAGAGTACCTCGATGTAGTGGGAGGAATATATGACTTTATAGCCATTATTGTGAAATAAGAGTTGTGAAAATAAGATGCATTGCCTATATAGTTTATAAGAAGTCCATTGTATACTAATGTGTTTACAACGATTCTCTCGGCTAAAGTGTTTAAGAATCTCCTAGTAAGACTAGGACTACAAGGTATATAACCTAGGGCAAGTAGGAGAAAAACCCATGGGTATATGATACCTAAAGGCTAACCATGGGTATGTGATGCCCTAGTTTATTGTATTTCTCGATAAAAACTCAAAAACTTAGTATTATATATTCAAATATATATATGTTACTACTGGAGTTTTAGTCCAAGTGGGAGTTTGTTGGGTTTTATGCCCTAAAACTCGTGGTTTGTAATCAATAAATTTATTTATGAAAATTCAATAAGTTGTTATTGAATATATGAATTGCTTATTTCATTTTAGAAATAAATCCAATAAACTAAAATATCCATGACTATTAAATGAGTACTTGACCTTTATGTGGAGACATAAAAGTGGACCAAGTTCGAATAAATAGTCAAAATGGTCTATAGTATATGAATAAGGTTGGGTGCCTTGTTCTGGTAACACTATTGGATGTGGCCCACTCTGTAGTTGTTACAAAGAGTTGTAAAGTGCTATAAAAGAAATGATCCTAATTCGTACGTGTCATGACATGAAAAGTGAGGGTGTCCTATGCGATGAGTTTACACAAGATTGGACCATGAAATAAGTCACTCTTACTTTATAACATTATTTACTGTTTAAGATTGACTATTTCAAATAGATGACCTAGGTAACATGATGACAACTTGTAAAAATACAAGTTATTGTCTCTCAAAAGTTGGAACAATTAGGGTTTTTAATGATAAAATCTCATCATTCTTAGAGAAAACGCATGGAATTACTCACAACCCAAACTCATACACAAAAGAATGTTTATTGCCGAAAGCTGTGTCACTAACGCATAATATTGAAGGAATTCAACAAAGATTCTAAGTGTCGCAAGCAACGTCAATGCATGGGAATGCGTCAGAGAGGTTTCAACGCAACAAAGATTCATTGATTTAGGCTATTTGTGTCAAATCACACTTGCAAGCATGGGATCTGCAGCTGGTGGCATCTGAAAAGTGTCTGAGTGTCAGGCGGTTGACCAAGGTATGGAATTTAATGCTGCCTCATCATCAAGCTGATGAAGAAAAGTGCGTATAAATAGAAAGAAATCCCACCAGAAGAAGGATTAGCTCATTTTGTATAATTCTGAAATTTAGAGAATTAAAGCTATGTTGCTATGACAAGAAGAACACGAA
The DNA here is from genome assembly GCF_009727055.1 of Benincasa hispida. Taxonomy (NCBI): domain Eukaryota; kingdom Viridiplantae; phylum Streptophyta; class Magnoliopsida; order Cucurbitales; family Cucurbitaceae; genus Benincasa; species Benincasa hispida. The sequence goes on from NW_024065167.1 coordinate 2,966, forward strand.
AGAAAAGATCACCCCCACCATTGACCAAGGAGTGGAGAAAGCTTAGCTCGAGAGAGAATTTTCTTCCATTTCTTCTACAAATTGGTTGTACACGAATTTAAATTGAGCCAAAGAGGACAAGAGATTGTACTCTGTGGCTTGACTCTTTTCTTTCATCCCAATTCTAATTCTCTTCATCTCATTTGATTGAGTATTGATCTTGTAAAGACAATCTGTTTCTTTATGAATTCACATATTTGATCTACTACACTTCGCTACTATTTATTTCTTACCTTATGTTAGATGCATCTATAACTTCATGCAAAGTCCATTTCTAAATGCCTAAGCCAACTGAATCACTTGGTAAAAGCTACTTTAGCTTCAATTATTCGAGAGAATAAGCAAGCAAGCATTATGTTAGAAATGCTTGGTACATCTCGAGATAGAAGCAGTAGGTTTTATTGCATTATGTGACTAACACATACACCCTAGAGATAGGAAATTGTATGGCATTCGCATTGAGAAGTGCTAAATAGAAAGTAAGCATAAATCTAACTCATTAACAGAGATAAATAAGTCATTTTCATCTGCATCGCATTCTTGTACGTGTACATTTCACTTAGATCGATGCATATCAGTTGCACTGCACCATTTTCACACGACTCCCTTGTTATCTACTTGACCTTTTTGTACCTTCTTGCATGCACAAAGAAAACTTAGTGTAGATAACTCATTCCGCATTCACTTAGGATACTTCTACATTAGCTACAACGCAAGCTGTGCATTAGCTTTAACCTAAATCCTTGAGTTCGATCCAGGACATACCAGGAACCTGAATTGGATTTATACTTGGATCTGATTCAGGAAAACTTGAACGCATAAAGAGAAGTGTCACGCGTCCCTTCATGCATCACTAACACACCACTAACGCATCATCAACGCACCATTCACATTTGCACTCTATTTTTCCAATTTCCTCATACAATACACTCCTAAGCTCATATCACGAATTGAACGAACACTTGACCTTAATCTTGAGTTAACTATGAACTTCATTTTATTGAAGATTATCCTTTTGCATAGATGAATGTAGGCTCAACAGTGCTGGCTCAATAAGCCTCCCATTTCAGGGGCAAGACCGGGTAGATAGCTGGGGATACAGGGTGTAAGATGGAATTCACTCCTACCTACTTTTAATGATAGTAGAGAGGTTGTTCACTTAAGTACCGACTCCGAGTCTTGAACAAGGGGCCCTACCCTCTCATTGGCCAGAGAAGGACTCGGTTTGATGATCGGATCACCAACAAATTATTCATTAAAGGATCAGTTAAGGAACAAGAGGTAATCTGCGGGGTAAAATACCCTTTTGACCCAGCCGTTATTACGAACAACCTTTGAAGGGTTAACTTACTAATCATGGTTATATCAAGTGGACACAATATATCTACAGTGAAGGGAAAGCAACTTTGGGCTTTAGTGGAGTGACCCAGTAGTTGAAGAATGGAGGTTAATTCAGTGTAAATAGTTTAGCCAATTAATCTCGGATCATTGGAGCCCATGATCTGTAGGTCCACGAGGTCCCTCTACTAGCTCACAAATGGATTAGTCTTAGAATAGCGTGATAAATTGATTTGAAACGTTCAAATTCGAATTAAGGGAATTAATAATACATGTTTAATTTTGGAATTAAACGTAATTGGAGAATCAATTAATATTTAAATATGATTTAAATATCAAATTCATGAATAAGGATTCATGGTAGTGGAATTGGTGATTAATTACTTTAATATTTGATATTTAAATTATTTAGAATTAATTAAAATGCTTAATTAATTATTAATTATTAGTTTTTTTAGAAAATTAATTTTGAATTATTTTTTGTAAAATTAATATAATTTCAGTTTTATGTATTAATATAATTTCAGTTTTATGTATAAATTAAAAACTAAAGTTTTAATTTGAAAAATATTTTCAATTTTAAAAGAAAAAAGAAAAAGAAAAAGAAAAAGTTGAAAAAATGGAAAATGGAAAAACCCACAAAAGTGGGATTTTCCCACTTTCTAAAGCTAGCAACTCAATCACTCTTCCACTTCAAAATTCTCAGTCAAATTCAAGTTGGAGCTATAATTCATGCAGGGTTATTAGTTGCATGATAATCACCAATAAATACTGAAGAGTCTGAGTGGAATTTGGAAATGCAGTTGCTGCTGAAACTCTGACATTTTGTGTGTTAAAGCAAGTTGCTGAAAACCAATACTATTTCTTCCAAATTCCCTTCAATTCAAGCTTATTTTGAGTCCCACAACTCAATCTAAGGCATCAAGCGAATAGAAGGGAAGTCCTTGTGGTGGTTCACAAGCTGAATATAAGAAGATTACAGCTGAAAATCGTGATTCAAGGCATTCTCCAAAGGTTAGTGATTAAACTCTGTTTCTAGTTTATGAGCATGCTTAGTTTAAAGTCAAAATTAGTGAATTATAATGCTTAATGATCTTATTTTACTTCTGCTGCTTGCTTTCTCAATCCAACCCATAAAAGTTTGTTCATACAATGTTTACAAACTATAGGATCCTATGAAATTTAGGGCATCAACCCCAACACCGCCGTTCTCACGCCTCCATTTGGGTTCAAGAGATGAATTTGGGAAAGGGTGTGTCACGATTGCTTCTTCTTCTTCTTCAGTTTTACAGAATTCAGTGAAGTGCTCTCTGAGAAAAATCCCCACAAATTCTTCCTCTCGAATTCTCAACCTTTCCCTCTCTTTTAAAACTAAGAGTCCATACAACTCGTTAGAGATTCACATTCCAAAAAGATAATACAGGAGGCTCTAATTGGTGGTGGTCATTTGAGATCGTAATTTTTCGTGACAATTCTGAAGAGGAAATTTGTGAAGAAAGGTTATTCAAGGGTAATGTTTTCTTAACCCTAATTCTCCCTTTTCTTTTACAATAGTATGCTGTAAATTACCTTTTGAATGCATAAGGTTTCTGCATTTATGTGAAATTATAAGAATTGGGACTATTCACGTTTCCACTCAGGGCCTTCACTGGCTCCTTCAGGTAGAATGATAGAGTTATTGTGGTTTGTACTGGGTGCATATCGTATCCTTTAGTTTCTTGTTTTTGTGTACTTTTATATTATTTTGACTTTTATGATGTATACCTTTCTAGCTTTAGGACAAGTGGGAGATTGTTGGGGTTGATGCCATAAATCTTAGTGGATCCTGTAGTTTGTAATTATAATGTACAAACAATTTATTTAATAAAATCTAAGGTATTTTATTTGACATTTAGTAGCATTAACCCACAAAACCAATAAACTAAGATCAAAGGTTTTCTTTTGTAACTTAAGCATGTATGTGGAGATATACAAGTGGATCATGTTAAAACGATAACCTAAACGGTCTATAGTAGATGGATAAGTCTGTGTACCTTATCCTTGTGACACTATGAATATGACCCACTTTGTAGTTCTTATAATTATTGTAAACTATTACAGATGATTCTCATCATTCATGTAGAGACATGTGAGTCCTGTTCTATACAAAGAGTTTGTATAAGACTAAACAACGAAATAAATAGACTTACTATATAACACAGTTGATAGAAGAGACATATATTTCATAAGGATGACTACAGGTGAATTGACCTAAATCCGGAATGAGTTGTGAATTCTTGCCTATGAAGATGGTCCTATGACTTTCATGGGTGAGAGTGGCCAGTTTGTTGACTTAATATGCCTACCATTTTGGGGATTCGCCTGATTGGGGATCTAGGAATGCTATTACACAAGAAGGAATTCACTCATTCTCAATAGTTAGAATAAGTAGAGAAATTGCTCCCTTAAAGGCTGATTCCGAGGCTGGAACAATGTGGCGCCACACCTTCTCCTGGCCTAAGAGGGATTTGGTCATAGTTGGATTATGATTTATTGTTCATTAGTGAGATCAGTGTTACTTAAGGAGTGAGATGTGAGTATAGGGGCAAAATGGTCATTTTGGCCCAACTGTACTTACGAGCAATTTGTGAAGGGTCATCGCATCGTTGATTAGTTATATCCAATAGACACAAAAATATATCTGTAGTGCGAAGAGTGCAACTATCAGTCTTTAGTGGAACATGATCGATAGTTAATGGAAGTTGGGTAATTTAATGAAAGAGTTTAATTAATTATCCAAGTACCATTGAAGCTTCAATGTATAAGTCCATAAGGTCCCCCCGGTAGCTCAATTGAGATTATTGAGAAATAATTTAATTTTGGATTAATTTGAATTGTTCAAATTAATTAAGGGAATTGATGATATATGATATAATTAATATAATGTATTTGATACATTACAATATGAAGTTTATTTTGAGAGAAAATAAATATTTGAATATGATCAAATATTAATTATAAAAATTAGATTTATATGATTATTTAATATAAATTTGATTTATATAAAATACCATAGGTTATTGAGAGAATTTCAAACTATAGGTTATATTATATTTGATATAATGTAAACTATAGGTTATGTGTTGTATTTGATATAACATATAGTTATATGTATAATAAGTTGGTTCTTGTATATATTTATTATTATTATTATTTATTAAATTAAAATTTGATTTTTAATTTGAACTAATGGGATGAAGTTATGAAAATAACTTCCCTCCCCTAATATCTCTAAAAAAAATCGTGGGATGAGGGGTCGTTGGAAAAAGGGCTATCATCTTCTTCCCAAAACACAGAACGCCTGTGTGAATTATTTGAGTGCTCTCCCAAGGTTTATTCTGGAAAATTTTTTTCCTCTCAAAAGAAAAATCACTCTCTCCCTTTTCCAAAATTTAGAGAAGTCCACAACTTTTTCTAATATTCTCACCTTAAAGAGATTATCGTGGTTTCCACTGTGGTGGTGTTCCAATTGGCTTTCGGAGTGCTGTGATTTTGTAGTTCATGATCCAAGGACATCGGTAAGATCGTGATCAGAGAGGAACTATGGTGAAGCTTTGTGACTTCAAGGGTGTGTAATCACCAAACCCTAATTCCTCCGTAATCTTGTTAAAGCATTTGTAGTTTTGTAGAATGCATACTTTTTCCTTCTCTGTAATTTTATTATTATATGAAAATCGAATTTGGGACCTGATTATGCTTCTGCACAGATTTTATAATCCTTCACAAACAACTTGAGTTTGCGAAGAAAAAACTTTAGAATCAAATCAGCAGATATGGACTGGAAACCAAAAACCAATAGATGTACCAAACGCAACATAAATATATTGCTAAACGTACTCCGACTTCACCCTTAAATTCAAGGTGGTAGAATTATGAACAACTTGAGTTTGCGAAGAAAAACTGTCGAATTAAATCATTAGATTTGGACTGGAAATAGAAAACCAACACATGTACCAAATGCAACATAAATATATTGCCAAACGTGCTCAGATTTCTCCCTCAAACTCAAGGTGGTAGAATGATGAACAACTTCAGTTTGCGGAAAAAAAAACATTGGAATCAAATCAACATATCTAATGGTTGAAACTCTGACAATCGACAACTTTTTGGACGTTGTCCCTAAAAAATCGAACTACACTTCAATTTTTGCAGATTTTGTTCAACAACAACTGCAGATAAATCTAGAACTCAAAACGACGACCCAACCATTCAAAGCGTAACTCTAGGTGTTTGATAATGGGCAAAAATTCACGTTATTACAGTGCTAAGTTATTAAACAATGAAGGTTTACGTTGATAAAATATGTTAGATTGCATCCAAAAAGCATTAAGTTCATAACATTGCGGTCGCATGCATTCATCGTATAAAAATAGTTAACTTTTGTATTTTTATGCAGAATATGCATTGACGCAAGGTGGAAAGTGCGATCACAAGAAATCAACGGTTGAGCGCAGCATTACCGCAAGGCTTTGCGGTGATTTGTGCTCGCAAACATCTGCTCAAGAAGGATTGCCGCATAGAGCCAGCGCAACTTGGTGGGTGCATCTGGGTGAAAAGCATAATTAATCACGATGGGACAGAAAACTGATGACGGTCGAGTCCGAATTAAGTTGACAAGCTGCTAACGATAACAAGTACACTCAACTTTTTTATGACAAATATTCGGCGCATCAGTCAGAGAATTAAAGCCATCCCATCTGTGCAATCATAAGATAGAATCTGCCTTACACTGTGAAGCTCTATAAATACCGAAGGCAACCTTCAGAAAAGGGGTTCAACAAGTTCGAACACTTAGAAAATTTTCCCTTAGAATAACCTTGTTCTTAGTTTTTCTTTTATTTTAATGCGAAGTGAGAGAAGGGAAGAGATGCCAGAACATCACTCAGGGCAACTCGAGAGAGAACCCAGAGGCGTGGAAAAGCAAAGAGCGGGCCGACTCTCACGAGAGCGAGATTATCTTTTGATCAGAGTAGAAAAGACAGTGTAAAAGCCTTGGGAAGCAAGAGATTGCTACAAAGCTCTTTATTCTCATCTTGCATTGTTATTTTGTATTTCAACTCTATATCTATACAATGGAATTTCTTTATCTACATCTATTCACTCTCTTGAAAGCACACATGAGTAGCTAAACTTATCGAATGGGTTGAGAAGAACTAAGCTGACATGACCTAGGATCTTCATTGCATGCGATTATCTTGTTTTATTGTGTGCCCAACACCCCTTTAGAGCTACTCGAGAGAGAGTCTAAAGAAATAACCTAAAGATTCGAGAGAGCTAGGTTAGATCTAGACTCGGGAGAGCAAGATTAGATCTGCATAAGCAAGAAATAGGGACTTAGAGATAAGCTCTATTTGCCAACCTGCATCGTATGTACCCTAGAGATAGGTTATGATATTATGTGGTCGCCTTATTTGTGTGTGTGTAATTTTTTCATCGCATAGATAAGAATAGAGGCTTATGTGTAGGTCCTATAGATTTATCGCATATATCGCATGCTTCTAGTACTAGAAGTCGTAGCATCTACGTTGAGAGATGGTTTGCTATTGTATGCGTGTTGCATGATCGCATAACATGAACGCATCCTAGGAAGTGTTAGGCAACCCCTTCTCAACCCATTCACCGCATACTCATCTCATCTCCCGTATTATCAACTTTTTTCGAAACTCCGTGGCATTTGTTTATTTTATTACCGCAAACAACAAACTAAAACACTTATTTGATTTACTGGTTACGCAAAGTCTTTTGAAAATTACCACCACATATCGTTTTCCCAAGTCCCTGAGTTTGACCCTAGACTTACCAAGAAACTCAGTGGAATTTATACTTAGATTCCTCTGAGAAAACTTGTTGCTCAACGCAATTCCATCACCGCATTTCATTCCATATTTTCACCTCATAAAATAACGCATCAGTGTCCCCAATAGGCTGACCAACATTTAGCACAATCCAACGGTGGAAACTCCAACAATCAACAACTTTGTGCAAGCTATCCTTGAAATACTGAACTACACTGGAATTTTACATATTTTGTTCAGTAGCGTCTATGGATGAATCTAGAGCTCAAAACGAAGATCCAACCGTTCAAAATGGTTCACAATGCAGCACAATCCAATGGTTGAAACTCCAGGAATCGACAAAATTGTGGAAGTTGTCCCTGAAAAAAAAAACCAAATTACACTGCAAATTTACAGACTCTGTTCAGCGGTGGCTACAAACAAACCCAAAGATCAAAACGATGGTCAAGTCGTTTAAAAAAAAACCCTTTGTGTGCTCAACAGGCTAACTAAACTTCATCACAATCCAAGGATTGAAACTCCGACAATCGACAACTTTGTGAAAGTTGCGCCTGAGAAAACCGAACTCACTGAAATGTTACACATTATGTTTAGCAGTGACTATGGACAAAACCAGAGTTCAACACGACAATCCAACCATTCAAAATGAGACCCTAGGTATCCCCAATAGTTCAACACCATCCAATGGTAGAAGCTCAAGAAATCAACAACTTTGTGTAAGCTATTCCTAAAAAATTGAATTGCATTGCTCTCTCAGTGAATTTGTCAACTTTTACGTCCATGCCATAAACCTTTCATTGTCGAACAAATGCGAAATTTCAAAACCCTAATAAATAGACTCTGATACCAGTTTGTTACGAAATCAATAATTAAAGAACACAAAAGAACGTAAAAGAATAGTGAAGATCGACATACAAATTTACATGGTTCACTACGAATTGTTAGCTATGTCTACGGGGTGGAAGGAGAACAATTTTATTAGAGAGAATGTAACATAAAAATAAAAAAGTATGCGAAATAATTCTTATAGAGTTCTCTAAACCCTAAGATGTCGTTTGGTTTAAGGTTTTATAGATGTCTAGGAATAAAGATGCCAAGAATAGGATGTCTTAAATTAAGATGTCTGGGAATCAAAGATGACTGTGTTTGGTTATGTATAGAATGAAAATAGGATATTTTGGAATGTGTTACTTTTTTTTATGCCATTATAAAGTATAAAATCAATCAAAATTAATTTTAGTAATTAGTTTTTGTTTGTTAATTTATTTTTATTATATTAAATTATCAAATCAATTTTAAGATATTAAAATTTATTTAAACTTACCCACTCATCAATTAATTTTTTTTATATCACATTTATATTATCAGTTTCTACTAAAAAAATATTGATAAGTAATTTAAATATATATTTTCTTTCGGTTATTTTTGTAGTTTTATTAATTGAAGAGTTAATTAGTTGGTTGTTTAATGTCAATTATAAGCCTTATATATATACAATAGAAATTGATATAAATTAATTGATTTTAAATCATCAAACAATGAATTTATTTTTTTTTTTAAAATAACTATTATTATAGATTAAAACTTGAAGTACAAGTGTACAATATTATTTAATTGAAAAACAATTAACTTATATGATTATTAGTTAATTAATTAATATTTTTTTAAAGACTAATTAATAATTTTAATAAATAACTTATGATATTAATATAAATTACCAATAAAAAGATATTTAAGCAAATATAATTATGGTTTTTCAGATTAATTCATAATAATAGAATAAATTATTATTTTGGCACTATTTAATAAAATTAATTATATATGTCAATTATAAATTTAATTTATACATATTTATAATAATTAAATAAATTAACCAATATCAACAAAAAAAAAAAAAACAAATAAAATGAAAAGATAAAAAGTAAGAGAGACAAAAAACAATTGGAAATGGCAAAAACCCACCTATTCAGGTGGTCATAATAAACCTCTATGGATGAGAATATGAAATGTCTTAGAAAAAGATATTCTCATTTCTAAGGTTGAAAACTTGTATCAAACATGGTGATATAATATCATTTTCCATTATCACCTCTTATTCTAATAAATTAAACGGGCCACAAGTGGAGAAGGAAAATATTTAAATAATTAAATATATCAAATATCAATTTTAATTAGATTTAGAATTTTAAGACATTACAATAAGTGGGATGTGCTGTAGTGCATCATTTTGGGATGTATGTTTGTAAGGAACCTTACATGACATCTTTTCAAACTGGTCATAAGTTTGTTATTGAGATTTTGAATGGTCGTGAGGATACAAATCACCAATAACCTAGAATGGAAAAACATATATTTCAAAAATTATTAGTAGTACTTGAACAACAATATGACTTTAATAAAGCCAGACTCACGCCTTTAGAAGAGGCTCTAGCAATGTTCCTTATTACCTTGGGTCATAGTTTGATGAATAGAATGATTTAATAGAGATACAATACTTAGGTGAGACGGTATCAAGATGATTTCATATAATACTAGATGTTATTTGTTGTATGGCTATACATGTAATGAAGCCAATAAATCCGCAATTCAAATATGTTTTTGATAAATTTAAGAAAGTCAGTCAGGTTATTGGTCATATTTCAAAGATTGTATTGGAACAATTGATAGGAATCATAGGGGTGAACATTGATCGCTTGGTGTCGATTTTAAGAGAAAATCGACACAAAAAACCGACCAAAAAATATGTAAAATTCGACCGACGGTCGATCGGTTCGGTCCGTTGGTATTGTGATTTTTTTACAAGCAAAGCTAATGTGAATGAAAAGGAAAAAATGAATTGGTGAAGTATTATTGTTAGGTTAACATAATTTATAATTTTTTAAAATTTAAATAAATAATTTTTATGAACAAATTTAAAGCAATCATGTAGATGGTTTGAGAATTAGACAAATCAAAAAGAATAATAAACCAATATTAAAGTAATAGGCTTGGACTTGGATTGGTGGTAGTGAGCTTACTTTTATACTTTTTATATATATAGGAAAATCGACACTAGGTTTACTGATCTTTATTCGATCAATTTTGGTAAGTCGGATCAGTTTTTAGTTCCTCTATGTACATCCCTAAGTACTTATATACCAATAGAAGCACCTAAAGGAAAACATATACTATACATTGGTCGAAAAAGTATTGTCACCCAAAATACTGTGACAATATGTGATTTTAACATGCGTTTTACATTTGTATGGGGGGATGAGAAGGTGTTGCTCATGGTGCTCGAAGTTTTGTGGAAGCATTAAGAAGATCACATTTGGGACTTTCATATCCACCTAAAGGTTAGTATAAATAGATACATTAATGTTTATCACAATTTTGTAAGTATTTATTTTTATTAATTAGTGTTTATTTTGTTATTTTTATAGGAAAATATTATCTCGTAGATTAAGTTTATCCACGAATGAAAGGATATTTAGGTTCTTATAAAGGTGAGCGATATCATCTTCCTGATTTTCGATGTGAGCCAATCAAGAGGTATGAAAGAAGTATTTAACCATAGACATTCCTCCTTAAGATGCACAATTTAGAGAATATTTAGTATTTGGAAGAATAGATGGAAGATTGTTCGACAAATACATAGTTTTCCACTCGAACAAACAAGTGAAAATCGTGACGTTCACGAAGGACATGAGAGGTTTAATTGTTCATGAAATGGAGATGAATGAAGAACGTGATCGAATTTTTCTTCTTATGTTCTATTGATGTTGTATTGTCTATAAACCATTATTACTATTTATGTACTGATGTTGGAGATCAAATTAACCTTTTATGACTATGTATTTAATTTTCAAGATAGACATGATTCTAAAATTGAATTGCCCAAAAATATTATATTCTTAATACAAGAAATTAATGAAATTAATGTTTGATTTTAACCAAATTAATTTATAATAGTTAATAGTCATTTATGGTAAATTGATATTAGTACAAACACATTTAGTATTGGACAAACCAAGCAAACTTTATGTATTTTACTTATGAAGAAATAGAACCAAACATGCAAGTTTTTAAATTCTAAACAATTTTTACACAAAGTATTTAAAAGAAATTGTCTTCTGTAAGAGCTGAATTTATGTCTTCTGTGGTGATTGTTACTCTTTCATATTTCAGTACATTTTTAACCTTTTTTGGGCTTCATGATACAATTTAGCAAATAGAAATGCTTTATAGGATTCTTGAACTCATGTACTATTGCCCTATCAAGGACCTGGAGGAATCCATTTTAAACACAAAAACTTTTCCCTCGAACACATTTTATTACAAGATCTTTTGTAATAAATAATTCCAATTTTATCCACATCTTGTATGATGTTTCTTGTTCAACCACCTACCTTAATACACTCTCACTTGAGTTTAAAACTAACTTACTGCAGATAATTAATTCTAAATTATCATTAAAACTAACATACTTTAAAATCGACATTAAAGACCTTTTATAACATCGATATCAATTTCCAACCGATATTATACCACTATAATGTCAATTTTAAACAAACATTAAATTCTAGTTTTGTAGGAGTAAATATTTCTTCCCCGCGATCACTGATGCTGGTAATTTGCAAGTTCTTAGATGGTCTTGTGAGTCTTTTGCTGGTAAAGAATAATTTTAATTTTGGCTTTTTCCACAAACAAAAATCCCTTTTAGTGTCAAATTTTTCTATTTCATACCTTACTAATGTCATCTTTAATTCAATTCTTTAATTCTTGAAAAATCAAGATTTATTTTTATGGAGTCTAGTGTCTGATACTAATTTGTTGAGCGTATTTTACAAATTCAACTAAGGCCGACATAAGAATTGATGTAAAAGCTTAAATAAGTGTTTGAAAGATTCACAAAAGGCCACGTTGTTGAGAAAGGAAAACAAGCAAAAAGAACAATATTTGTTATTCAACAAATAATACACACAAGGTAAAAGCTCCCAAACCCCTGTCTAATAGCGATTTCATATCACACAATTAATCACGTGCAAGGTTGAAGGAAGGAGAAAAAGGCACCAAAGTTTACCTGGTTCGGTCTAGAGAACCTACATATACACGAAAGAGCAAACATGTTAAAGAAAATAAAAAAGATAGTACAATTTTCAAAATTTTTGGTCTTGTTTGGTTCGTCGTTCATTTTCGTTTTTATGTTTTTAAAAATTAAAAAAAAAATAGGGAAACAATTAAAACTGTTTGGTATACTTATTTTCAAAATCGATCTTAAAAAACAACCTTCAAAATAGCCTATTTTCAGAAATAGTAAATGATCATTTCCTTTCTTTTCAAAATTTGTTTTCGGAAATTTATGAACATAAAATACTCTTAAAACATTTATGTCAAACTATAAAAATTACAAATTGAATATTATAAGTTTTTTCTTGAAAGCCGAGAAGCCTATTTCTATATGCAAATTGGATCTCTTTTCAATTTTTATTGAAAAGTTTTTTATGGTTAAATATATGAAGGAATATGAATATATCATTAATTTGTAGGATTTTCTTTTCGATAAAAGATTTTTTTTTTTTACTTTATCTGGATGGAAATTATTTGTATTATTTTCTCTTAAATATTTTTTTATTTTCTTACACATTTTATTACTTATATTTTGACAAATTAAAAAACTTTTTTCCACTTAATTTCTTTTCATTATTTTCTTTCCCATATTAACAATAAAAAATCATTATAATAACACATGACTATATTAAATTATTATTTTTAATTATCTAGAATAATGAATTTTACTAAAAAAAAGTTAATCTTCTCTCCCACTTTCAAATTCACAACAATAAATTTTGAATTTTAAAATTCAAATTTCAAAATTTTAATTTAGAACCAAACATGTTTTCGGATATTGTAAAAAAGAAGAATTTGTTTTTGTTTTCTATTGATTCTTTATTTTCAAAAACAAAATTCCAAATCAAAAACCAAATGGGGCGTTAATTTCTCTATTACCCTCTAAAATAATCCAAATCGTTCTTTTATATATTTTACGTAGATTTAGAGTGTATTTGGATTAACTTTTCGAGTGTTTAATTTTAAAAATAAATTCTTTTAGAAACAAATTATAGTATTTGACAACCACTCAAAATAACTTTTAAAATATTTTTAAAATTTATTTAAAAATGATTTTATTAAAAAAAATTAAATAAAAATGAATTTTTTGAAAAAGATTTTTTCTCTAGTCAATACAAACTAACCTCCTGATTTAAGTTGTGGGGGATGTATCCCTTTGTTTTATTCTTCATTTTTCCAGAAAAATCAACAACTGCACAATAGAGAATATGCTTTAGATGAAAGATAGAAGTGTGTGTACTTGCTAACCATTCAAATAATGATTGGTGGAATTTCCACTTCCCCATGTATACATCAGAATGGAGTCAAATTTTTGCTTTTTGGTTTAGCCAATAAAACCCTAAAGACCTACAACCAGGGTGTATAATAATAATAAAGAAAGAGAATAGTTAGATGCAATCGAGGCTGTACTGAATTTTATACTCCTTTTTTTAAATCATATATAAAAAATTTTTGTTTTAATTTTTTTTAAAAAATATTGGTACTCATCAACATTTTGTTGGGTGCAACAGGAGCACAAGAGACGGGTGCAACCGACATGTACTAAGATTTTCCCATAAAGTAAATAATCAACGTATTATTAATGTGTCACATTTGTGTAACCTTTAAAACAAACTTTTATATTTTATCTTTGCCTATTATCATGTTGACCTAATCAAATGAATAATATGTCATATCACAACAAGTTTCTAAACTTTATTAAAGTTCGTTTTCGAAAAAATCCATTTACATCACATATGTACAAATAATGAATTTATTTCCAATATTATATGGGACGTATAGATCAACCAGATGAGAGAAAACAACGTGAATATATACGAGTAAAATGACTATCTTTATCGATATGCATGAATTCTTTTAGATATCAATACTAAAAACAAGTTATCATAGAATGAATATTCCCATATAATTTTAGAAATATAAAGAACTGTCGTTCTTAATAAGTTCTTAACTAATTTAAGAAGAAAAGAGACAAACAATTGGATGCAATTATGCCGGAATCTAAAAGAACAGTATTTTTCTTTTTTACCTTTGTTTGAGAGATTCTATGAAATATGTCTTTGTCGAATATGGAAGTTTTAATTTTAGGGATTCCTTATTTTCTTTTATTTGTATTTTTTTCTTTTTATCTTTTCATTTCGTTTCTAACTTTTTGTGTTCTAGAAAATTCTAAATATAGAGTTATGATTAGGCAATCGATTCACATAATTTCATGCCCATTATTATTTGTTAAGAATTCTACCTTTCGAATCAGATTGCAATTATTTTTAAGAGAAAAAAAATACTTAAGTACGGTTTGTTTTCATTTTTTTAAATGAAGATAATCGAAACCTTACATATATGAAATTATAGATATTAAAAATTATAAATGTTTCATATCTTTATATTACACTATGTTTGGGATATTTTTAGAGATATCTGGAAATATTTTAATAACTGTGATTGGTTTGTAGGATTTCTGGTTGAGAATGTTTTGAATTTATATAATGTTTCAAGAATGTCTTTATAATTTTTTATTAATTTATAATTAATTTGATATAATTTGAATTTATATAACATATTTGTTTTTATCAATTTCAATTTCTTTTAAAAATAATACATTATTTTTATATGTTATTTTTTTCAACAATATAATAAATAATACTTTAAGATTTTTTATAAAATAAATATCATTTTAAATTTAAATATATTGCTATAAAATAACAAAAAATACCATATAACTCAAAATATATGATAAATATGGTTGGCAGTTCTTATTTTCATTATAAATAAATATTAATATATATATGTAAAATAAAATAAAAAGGAAGGACAAAAGTGTAAAATGGAGATGTACTCAACTCGAAAATTTGGAAAACTCTACCGATACTCTCTGGGCATCCTAGGATGTCCAAGAACCTTCAGATAAAAACGAGTTCACTCCATAGAAATTTAAGATGTTCGTGAAATAAATAGCCCCTTAAGTACATCTTGGTTAGCATTTATCTTTCTATACTTCATTAAATTGTTCGATCATAATATATCATGTGACAAATTCTTCTTATTTCTTTTTTTAAAATATTTTAATTTTTTCTTGAGGTGCGTGGTGAGAATAGATTCATAAAAAGGGGGAAACGTACCTCAGTGTAACTCTTTTATACATCTATATTTAGAGTGTTAGAAGGAAAAACAAATATAGAGAAACCGACACATGTGAGCCGCAATGTGTGTCTTAATTTTTTTCTCTCTCTCTTTCTTTCTTTCTTTTTTTTTTTAGTGAGAATTGCGGCTTTTTATAAAAGAAAAAAAAAAAAAGGAAAAATGAATTCTTGTGTTGGACGTTTGTTCTTACTAAACCAAATAGGTTTCTTGCTCGTTAGTTAATTTTTAGGATAATTATTTTAAATGATAAAATTATTAGAAATATTTTTTAATATAATAAAATGTCACTATTTATCATAGACATCTATTAGTTTTTGTAATAGACAAGATAGACACTATGATAGATGTCTATCACTGTTTACAACTGCTAGACCGACATTTTGCTGTATTTGTAAATTAGTTGTATCATTCTTCTATTTTTGAAAACAATTCAAATTTTAATATAAATATTACTATTTTTAGTTGAGACCGAAGAACCCAGATCTTTTGATTGTCATGTTGTACTATAGTTTATACTAGTCATACTTGATTTCAATGATGATATAATTCTTTCATTCCTACAAAGATATTCATGAAACAATCTTTATATCAAGATCAAAATTGAAAAAAAAGATTATGAATATAAGAGGAAATGCACGATCACGAGCTTTAACTACATCAAAAATCAAAATATATTTAGTTGATCTTTTATTTTATAGAAGATCAACTAAATATATTTTGATGTACTATAGTATAAATTTTTTATAATTGAAGGTGAAGTCGAGTGCTTTGGCGGAAAAAAATTGACAAGTAGAGAACAAAGAAGAACAGGAAGAAGAACAACAAAAATATTTACATAATTCACTATCTGTTTATTAGCTATGTTCTCAAGTTAAGAAGAGAAACAATTTCTTACCTTGAGAAGCAATTAATCGAGTATTGAATACAAAGATAATTCCTATTATCATGCCCTATACAAAAGAGGTTCAAAGTGAGAATAGAAACATTACAAGAATTTTGGGCTTTAATGTCGGTTTAAAACTGACATTAAAAGGCTTTAATTCTGGTTAACAACCGACATCAAAGATCATATTATAAAACATCTTTAATGTCGGTTTTAAATCGACATTATAGCTGACAAAAATTTCATTACCAATTATCTTCAACGTCGGTTTAAAATCTACATTGTACACTATCTTCAATATCGGCTTAAAACCTACTTTCTGCCAATAATTTTTCGATATTAAATGTCTGCCATCATTTTTCCATTAACAAAAGCACATATATATATTATTATTATTTGTTGTAACATCCCGAATTTTTCAGGTAATTTTCATTAAATTATCTCGAAATATTTTGGTGTTATTTTGATAAATTGGGGCTAAAAATTTAATTTGGGAGGCAAGATAATTAGTTTAAAAATATATTTGTAAAGAACTAGAATTTGAATTCAATTTAAGGGGAAATTGGATTAATTTACTTGGGAGAAAGTGTGATTTTTTAAATTGATTAACATTTGGAATGATGTAATTTTATCTCAAATATTGGATTGTATCTTCCCTTTAATTATGGTTTGGAACAAAACTTAAGTTAATTGGAGATTGATTTGAGATTAATTTGATGAGAGATTTAGAATTTTTGGATTTATTTTGTATAAAGATTTAAAAACAAAGAAAAGGAAAAGAACTAGGATTTTTAAAATTAAAAGGAATTTGAAATTAAAGAAGAAAAAAAAATTGTGGTTTTAAATTTTATCCTCTTTAATTTTGGAGTTTGGATCCAAATTAGAGAAGATAATTAATTTAAATTGAGTTGATAAGAGAAGTTATGGAAATCTAATCTATCTACTACTTCAAGTTATGGAATCCCAAATGATTTAAGATTAGGATTATTTTTCTCTATAAATACAACTATCCACCTCATTCCAAACCATCACTTCACTCCAAAAGGAAGCCAATTAGAGTTATATCTTGGACTAAACTTA
This sequence comes from Benincasa hispida, assembly GCF_009727055.1. Classification (NCBI taxonomy): domain Eukaryota; kingdom Viridiplantae; phylum Streptophyta; class Magnoliopsida; order Cucurbitales; family Cucurbitaceae; genus Benincasa; species Benincasa hispida. The sequence continues at coordinate 20,390 of NW_024065167.1, forward strand.
TATTCCTCATGTATTTGGGTATCAAATTAGAGTTTTAACAGACATAGCATTTTGTTCGACGTTATCAAAGATTGATTTTGGAGATTTTGGTAAGTGTTTCTAAATTTTTCTTGAAAAGATTATGGACTCTCATTAAGCTTGAACTAAAACTCATGTTACCCATATTGTCTTAGATTTAAATTAAAGGTTCAAAGGGATTTTTGAATCAAAAGCAAGTTTTTCAATAATTTTAAGGTCGATTCTGAGGAAATTTTCATATTGAAGATTAATTTGGGTTTTACGCCAAGAAGCTTCTCAAGCTAAGAGAATTGGATTGCTTCATTTATATTGAGGTAAGTGACTTTCTACTGGTTCGCCTTTGAACTAGTCATCCCTACTACTTGGACTGTTTACTTAAGACTACTTGGACTATTTCTTGAAATTGCTAAGACTGATTAGACTGATTATTCTAGACTATTTGGACTATAAATTATGACTGATTGAATTGGACTGTTTTGGACCATGATGAATATACTATTGACTGATGATATACTAAAAATTTTACCATTAAGATAAACGATTGTAAAATATAACATAGGAGTTATATGAAAACTTATGCATGCTAAGTTATAAGGTTATTGTTAGCTTTTCTTATCTGGGCAGGTGTACACATATGACTGATTCATGTTCCTTCAGGTTCATGTCTATGACTAATTAATGTTCCTTTGGGTTCATGTCTATGACTGATTTGTGGATATTCGGGTTACACATTATGACTGATTCATGTTCCTTCGGGTTCGTGTCTATGACTAATTCATTTCATGTTCCTTCGGGTTCGTGTCTATGACTAATTCACGTTCCTTCAAGTTCATGTCTATGACTGATTTGTAGACCTTCGGTTACACATTATGAATGGTTCATGTTCTTTCGGGTTCATGTCTATGACTGATTCATGTTCCTTCGGGTTCATGTCATGACTGATTTGTGGACCTTCAGGTTACACACTATGGCTGATGCATGTTCCTTTGGGATCACGTTTACCACTGATATGTGACTCCTTCGGGATCACAACGACTTATATGACGATGTACACTGATGCCTAGATAAACTAGTTAACAGGTAACCTAGAGGACCCAGTAGTAGGTCACATACTGAGTATTTCATACTCACCCTTTCCACTTTATGTTTTTCAGGCAATGACTTTAATAGATCGGTGAATTGAAATAAATCAGACATGAGTATTTCCATGAGTAGCGGAATGATTGTTTCAAATTCCATTCGATATTGAACATACACAATTACAGTACAAGAAACAAAAACTAACAGGTCATGCACAATACGAAATAATAGCATGCTTTAAGATGAGATCAAGGGATAGAGTATACGTACCTTTGAAGAACAATTCTTCAAATTCCCTCGATCAGTCTCCAATCGTCCAAGAAAATAATACAGGAATGCTCGAACACAATGACTGCAACACAACACGATCAACAACGAACATGAACACAGTGATGACGAACCCAACGAATGGCCTTCATACCTCGAACTCAATCGAGTTGAGTGAGGGCACCACTACAATGGTTACCTAGGTATTCTTGGTATGAGAATCCAAGAGTTGTGGGCTCTGTATGATCTTGGTTAGAGGAAGAGACTGGAGGAATAAAAATCGTGTAGACGATTGAGCAAGTGGGAGATGACACAGTATATCGTATAGATGATGTGCTCAATCGTGTAAAAGATGGTAGCCTATCATATAGACAATGCCACGCGATCGTTTAGCTATGACCAACTGAGTGAACTATCGTATAGTGACACTCCACGATCGTTTAGTCTCTCTATTTGCTATTGTTTAGTGAAACCATTTCACTTGATAGCATTCTCTGAGTATCTTTCCGATAGAAGCTACCCTCCTAAAAATAGGAAAACATTTTTCTTTTTATCTCACAGTTACCATAAAACCACCAATAACCTCCTACTCAATTGGTTATTAGAGAAAAAAATATAATTATCTAATAATTAATATTATTATAAATATATATGATAACCAACTTACCATATTATATTTATAACCTAATTATATCTCATGAAATATCTAAACCATAGTTCTTTTCATATTTAATGGTACTTAAATGTAAATCATATTTACATTAATCCTCCACTTGATGTATCTCATACATCCACTAATTATATAATATATAATTGAATTTCTTCTTGTCAATTTGAATACTTCAAATCAATCCCAAGAACTAATTCTCAACTTGAATCCATTGAGCTACCAAGAGGACCTTATGGACCTGTAGCTTGAAGATCCAACGATATGTGAATAACTGACTAAACTCTTTAGTCACGGGATCTACCATTTGTTAATTGCCAGGCACTCCTCTAAAGACCGATAGTTGCACTCTCCTTACTACAGATATATTTTGTGTCCATATCAACCAATCAACAGTACGATAATCCTTCATAAATCGCTCGTAAGTACAGCTGGGCCAATTTATTGTTTTGCCCCTATAGTTACATCTAACTGTTTAAGTACCACTAATCCCTCTAATGAGCATAAGTCATAGTCCTACTATGAGTGAGTCCTCTCTTCCAAAGAGAGGTTGTGGCCATTTTGTTCAAGAACCAGAATCAGCCCTTAAGGGAGTAATCTATCTACTTACCCCTGCTTCGGGGAAGAAGTGAATTCCATCTTGTGTAACTGAGTTCCCAGCTCCCAAATCAGACAAATTCTAAAATAGGTAGACTTGTTGAGTTGGCAATCTGGCCACTCTCACCCATACTAATCAAAAGATCGCTCTCAAAGGCAGGAGTTCCCAAAACACTCAGGATTAAGGTCATGTCACCTATGGTTGTTTAGGTAAGATGTAAGTCTCAAGTATCAACGGGGTTATATAAAGAGACGAATCATCTCATGGTCTGATCTTATACAAACTCTTTGTATAGAACACCCCTGCTCGATTGTCTCTACATGAATGCCCAGGATCAACCATCTGTAGTATTTCACAACACTTATAAACCTCTATAATACGGGTCGTATCCGTAGTGTCACCAGGATCAGGTATCTCTTCTTAATCCTTATACTACAGACCTTTTTAGGTTATCACTTAAGACATGATCTACTTATATATCTCATATACATGCTTAAGTTTACATACAATAACCATGGAACTTTGTTTATTGGATATGTGTAAATTCAAAATAAAATAATTCTTATTTTATTCGTAACAATGTGTGCAATTTACAAACTATGAGACTCCAGGAGAATTAGAACACCAATCCCAACATGAGTGACAGAAGGGATCTGTGACAAAGCCATATAGAGACAAGAGAAATCACTTCCACTTAGTCTATCTTTTTTTTTTTGTTAATGCATTTGAATGTTTTTGAAATAAGAATTAATGTTAGATAGAAAAATTTAAAGTTTTGAATGTTTTTCTTTTGCTTTGTAAATGGTATTAGAAGCCCCGATTAAATGTTTTTATTTATTTTATATTTATTTAATAAAATGAATTGAAATACTTATCCTTGTTTTAATAATTTTTGGCTTTAACGGTGTTAGCTCTAAAAAGGAGCTAATATTCCTAGCTTAATTTGAGCTCGTTAGTGGGTTTTATGTGTTTATTTTCCTATTTTGTAGGTATCGAGCAACCAAGAGGTAGAATTAATCATTTGGTGAAGAACATGGTTAATTTGAAGCAATATGGAGTTACTTTGAACATCTGGGCTTCAAAGGAGTTGAAAAGACCAAAATACTATCAAGTTCCACCAAGTTTGAGGCAGCCATCGAACACCATAGAGTACCATCAAGTTAGAGGCTGTCGAGTAATCAAGAAATGCTACTGAGTGAACGAGGATTGAGTATCGAGCTATCGAGTATCAAGTAGCGAGTTTATGGTAGTGGACGTAGCGTTGCAATGCTATTCCAAGCATCGTGATGCTCCGAGCTGAATCAACACCAGCGTCCCAACGCATCTCAATGATAAACTCCAATGCTTCCTTAGAGTGTTGCAACGCTGCGAAGAATGACATACATGAAGCTGACCGCACGTGCAACTTATCATTGGGCTAAGTGTTGGACTGCTTGTCTGACGTTTCCCTCTCGCCGTATCAACGTTGCAATGCTACTCCAAACGTTGTAACGCTGCGATGAATCCTATAAATATATCTCCTCGGCCCTAGGTCAAAACATGCTGAATTTTGGTGGCCAAATTGATGGAGGCCGAAGTTAATATTCATGCTTCTTCTTTTTCCTTCAATTTTAGGTATCTTTAGGTTAGTTTTTATTTTATTTTGGGTTGTGATCGACTAATTGGAGGTTTGTTCTTGATCTGTGTATGAATTGAAAGACAATCTCTATCTAACTTCCTTGAGCAAGAGCCTTATGTTAATTTCTTGAAGATTTTCTAATTAATTTAACTGTACTCTTGTGAATTCTTTGGATGGATTTGTTTTAATATTAATAGAGTTTCGATGAATTTTTCTGAAAAATTAATTTGTTGAAATTTTTTTTTGCATAATCATCATAGCCTGTGCAATATTGATTGATTAAGTTGTGCGTATTAGAATCGCATGGGTGAAGTCTAGACTTTTTCTAACCTAATGCATGTATACCCTAATATAATATTTTCCAAATAAACCATGCTATAAGATATGGCTTTCCGGCTTGTAGTATGTCTCAACAATTGAACCCTTTCTTAATGCTTTTTAGTTTTAACTTGTATATCGCTGAGAATGAAAAGTTTTAAACTGAATTAGTGCTAATTTAGATTTTTATCAAAATTGGCTAATTGAGCTATTAGATTTTCTAATGGGTTGAAGAGTTGACAGATTTAGTCTAATTAATTGATGCCTAATGAATGAAACTGCATAGGAACTCTCTATTGCTCTAGAAATTAGATAGACTCCTATTCTAGATTACATTTACCCGTTTATTTCAATTTCACACATGTTATCTCTTCCACATCAATTCCCCCCCCCCCCATTTATTGCTCTGCTTAGAAAATTAACTTAACGAAACCAATCACGCTTCTCTGCGATCGACTCGGACTTACCACTGATACTACGTTTTAGTAATCATAGGAGTAGTTCGATATTATAAATTTTCTTTTGTTTCGGTTTGGAGTCAAATTAATAACATCGATTCTTGATTCGAAAAAATGGTTAAAATATTTTAAATGTAAATGTGTATTTAGTCGTAACAACCCTTGTTAGAGTACTCGAATGGTTGGGTCGTTATATTTTTTCTTACGCAAGTTCAAACCAGTAATATTTCTCTTTTACTCGTATATGCACAAAATAAAATCTTGATTGCTTTCACAAATCTTCAATAAGTCACAAAAGAGGAATTGAATAATAATTTAACTCCAAAACCAAGATAAAATATATTTTTGATTGTTCGGACTCTAGGAATGCGTCGTCATACACGCCTCCGGCCCGAGAAAAGAAAGATAATATTCCTCGATCCAAGACTGTACCACAAACGCAATAAAGTGATAAGATTAGGGTCGAATCCATGAACAACTAATGATTAGCTAGGATTATTTAAAGATTCCACATGAGAATGGGGTTTTTGTTTGTTTTTTGTAAAATAAATTGACAATCGAATAAAAAAAGCAAAAAATTAGCACAGAAAAAGGATTAGATCAAATTGATGAAAAAGTCTTGGGATTTGTTTGTATGCTTTGTTTTCTATCCTTAGGCACTAGTAAATGTTACTAATTTTATGAATCCTTCAACCTATTAGAAAATCTAATAGCCCAATTAGCCAAATTTGATGTTCAATCAAATTAGCCCTAATTCAATTTACAAGTCTTCTTTCTTAGCGACATACAAGTTAAAATTTAATTACATTATAACAAGGTTCAATTGTTGATATATGCTACAAGTCAAAAAATCCATATCTTGAAACATGATTAATTGGGAAAGATTATACTAGGGCATACATGAGTTTGGCTAGAAAAAGTCTAGACCCTAAGCATGGGATCCTATATGTCACAATCGCTCTTTTGGAAGCTTCTCTTAGCGATTGTGCGGCACTTGTTCCCGCTCACGAACAAGCCAGCCAACTCGCAACTCGATTACGGACTGCCGATGGCACACCGAGTGCCCTTGCAACCTCCACCCCCGTTTTAGGGAAAACGGTTTTAAGAAAACGGGTTTGGAGAAAAGGTTTTCGTAAGAAGATTTGTGAGTGTGAAATAAAGAGAAGATTGTAGTAGACTAGAAAGCAATAAAGCAACAACAACGGCTTTATAGAGTACTACTCCGGGTATGAGGAAATGATGGTTAGTCTTATCCCCATATAGTGCATTCTGAACAAAAAGCCAACTGGCGCCCTTGCATATGCAAAAGGGCGAGTGGTCACTTACAATGAAAATGTAAAGAAAGCAAGCTAACTACACTAATACAATACAGGATATGAAAGTAAGCTAGAAAGGGGTTGGATTGGGCATGCGGCCATGGGCAACAGGCCCTGGACAAGCATGACCGTTACATTCTCCCCACTTAATTGGTTGACCTTGTCATCTGG
>NW_024065168.1:0-9124 GCF_009727055.1 Benincasa hispida
ATTATACAAATTTCATTACAATTTTACCAATTAAAGCTCAACTTAAATTATTCAAGGAAAATCTACTTAACACTTAGAAATTTCCTTCCCTTTAAGATAGGATTTAGCTTTCACTTAGTTAATTCCTTTTATCACTTGCTTAAGTAAGGAAAATAGAAATCCGGGTTTCACACGAGAAGTGTAAAATTGAAATAAAATGAGTCAAGGAAAGACACAACCCTCAAATTTGCTTTGTTGCCCGCATCATCTGTGATCGCATTCTTGCTTGCGGTGGGCGGATTCCTTGATTGCGATGGACTGATCGAACTGGTCGCGTGTTTGAGGTTATCGCATAGCTCCATCGCAATCGTTCACTACTATCATTGCTAAATATCAAGAGGGTAAAAAGTATGAAAGACAGAGTTGGTAATTCTAAAGAGTAGTGGTTATGCAAAAAGTAAGATAAGTTCATGAAAGAAAAAAAATATCAAAAGGATACTAAAAAAAAGATTTGTCCCTGATGAGTGTGTGTCGCATATCAATGCATGGACTGCTCATTTCTTCTTCATTCTGGATTCCTCAGGTCCATGGAGGTTTTCTCGCGATGAAAGTCTCCTCCGTGATACATCGTGACTCTTTGTCGATTGACCTTAAATGCACTGGTCCCTTCTTTATTTGTTAATTCGACCGCACCGTGCAGGAATACTTCTTTAATTATGAATGGTTCAGACCAACGTGATTTCAATTTGCCCAGAAAGAGTCATAGCCTAGAGTTGAATAGCAAGACCTTCTGACCAACCTAGAGATTCTTTTCACACAGTCGCTTGTCATGCCAATGCTTTTGTTCGTTCTTTGTAGATCTTGGCATTTTCACTGAATTCTCCATTCGTCCAGCTCAAGTAACTGAAGTTTTCTCTTCTCCCCTGCAGTCTTCAAATCAAAGTTAAGTTTCTTCACTGCCCACAGCGCCTTATGCTCTAATTCTAGCGGTAGATGACATGCCTTCCCAAACACCAGTGCATACGGGGACATACCTATGGGTGTTTTGTAGGCAGTCCTATATGCCCACAAGGCATCGTCAAGCTTCATGGCTCAGTCCTTTCGTGAGGGATTCACCACCTTTTCTAGAATCAGCTTGGTTACTCTATTAGACACCTCGACTTGACCATTTGTCTGAGGGTCATATGCGGTGGCGATCTTATGATGAACATTGTACTTGAGCAGTAGTTTGTTAATGATGCCATTGACAAAGTGGGAGCCTTCATCACTTATTATGGCACGTGGGGTGCCAAAACGAGTGAATATTTCTCCGTAAGAATTTGTAGACTATTGCTGCATCATTTGCAACGCATGATACCGCTTCAATCCACTTGGAGACATAATCGATGGCCAACAGAATGTATTTGTCACCATTTGATGGTGAAAATTGTCCCATGATGTCTATGCCCCAAACGTCGAAAAGTTCCAACTCCAATATAATGTTCATCGTCATCGCATTCTTCCCTGAAATGTTTCCCATGTGTTGCCACTTGTCACATTTCATAGAGTAGTCTCGCGCATCCTTAAATAGAGTTAGCCAATAATACCCACTTTGTAAAACTTTTTCTACTGTGCATTGACCTTCGAAATGTCGGCCATAGGCTGAGTCATGGAATTGAAAAAGTATGCGCTAAAAAGCAGTCTCTGGCACATAGAATTGGAAGATCTGTTCTGGTCCCCTCTTGTAAAGATTTGGCTTGTCCCTGTAGTAGTATTTAAATTCATGCATGTGCTGCTTCTTTTGGTTGGCTGTGTAATTTTCCGAAAATTGCTCACAGACCAGGTAATTGACAACATCTGCATACCATAGTAATTCTTCAAGTTTGAACAGTTGCTCGTCTGGAAAGAATGCGTTCACCTTCGATTGAATTCGGTCTTCTTCCCGATTCTCTAATCTCGAAAAGTGGTCAGCGACCTGGTTCTCCGTTCCCTTGCGGTCAATTATCTCCATGTTAAATTCTTGGAGGAGGAGAACCCATCGAATTAGCCTCAACTTTGCATCTTTTTTGGTCATTAAATATTTTATTGTCGAGTGGTCGGTGTGAACTATAACTTTGGATCCCAATAAGTACGGTCTAAATTTTTCAAGCGCAAAGATTACCGCAAGAAGCTCCTTCTCTGTGGTAGTGTAGTTTGCCTGGGCATATGCGATGGGGTGTAACATTGTCTTTTCCTTCGATGCTAACACTGCCCCCATCGCATAACTACTGGCATCGCACATTAACTCGATGGATTTTTCCAGTGGGTGCGATCAAAATAAGCATTGTAATTAATGCGTTCTTCAGTACTTTGAATGCATTGAGGCATTATGAATTGATGCGTTATTTTTATGTGATGAAATAATGGAATGAAATGTGGTGATGGAAATGCGTTGAGCAACAAGTTTTCTCAGCAGAATCCAAGTATAAATACTACTGAGTTTCCTGGCAAGTCCAGGGTCAAACTCAGGAACTAAGGAAAACGGTATGCGGTGATAATTTTTAAGAAGACTTTGCGGTAACCAATAAATAAAATACTTGTTTTGGGTTATTGTTTGCGGTATAAAATAAATGTATGCAGCGGAGTTACAAAAAGAGTTGATAATACGGAAGATGCAATGAATATGCAGGCGAACGGGTTGAGAAGGGTTCAGCTAACACTTCCTAGGATTGCATTCATGTTATGCGATCATGTAACACACATACAATAGAAAATCATCTCTCGACGCAAATGCTACGACTTCTAGTTCTAGAACGCATGCGATATATGCGATAAAGTCTATAGGACCTACACATAAGCCTTTATTCTTACTTATGCGATGAAAACTGACACACATACAAATAAGGCGACCACATAATATCATAACCTATCTCTAGGATGCATGCGATGCTTGTTGGCAAACAAAGCTTATCTCTAAGTCCCTATCTCTCGCTTATGCAGGTCTAATCTCGCTCTCTCGAGTCTAGATTCTAACCTAGCTCTCTCAAGTCTCAGGTACTGTCTTTAGACTCTCTCTTGAGTAGCTCTAAAGGGATGTTGGGCACAGCATAAGATAAGATAATGACATGCAATGAAGATCCTAGGTCATATTAGCATAGTTCCTCTCAACCCATTCAATATATTTAGCTACTCATGGGTGCTTTTAAGAGAGTGGACAGATGTAGATAAGCAAGTTCCATTTTATAGATATAGAGTTGAAGTACAAAATAACAATGCGAAATGAGAATAAAGAGCCTGATAGCAATCTCTTGCTTCCCAAGGCTTTTACACTGTTCTTCTATACTCTGTTCAAAAGATAGTCTCGCTCTCGCGCGAGTTGGCCCTCTCTCTGCTTTTCCACGCCTTTGGGTTATCTCTCAAGCTGACCAGAGCGATCTTCTGACGTCTCTTCCCTTCTCTCGCTTCGCCTTTTAAGTGAAAAGGAAAACTATGAACAAGGCTATTCTATCTAAAGGAAAATTCTCTAACTATCCAAAATCGACGAACCGAACCGAACCTCTTCTCTAAAGATTGCCTCCGCTATTTATAGAGCTTCAGGGTGAAACGCGTCTTCTCTCTTATGATTGCACTGATGGGATGGTATTAATTCTCTGTCTGATGCGCTGAATATTTGTCACCGAAAAGTTGAATGTACTTGCTATAGTTGTTCGTTAGCGACTTTTCAACTTAATTCGGACTCGACCGCCATCAGCTTTCTATCCCATCATGATTTATTATGCTTTTCACCCAGATGCGCCCACCAAGTTGCGCCGCCCATCAACTTAATTCGGACTATGACTACGCTAATACAAAGAGTGAGAATCTTGAAAATTTCTGAACTGCGAACTCTGGAGGGACTTCATCTATTTATAAGCGTTGGTCATGTCCACTTGGTGATGGGCATCATTAAAGTCCATGCCTTGGTCAGCCGCCTGACACTCGGAAGCTTTTCAGACGCTGCCTGCTACAGGTGTCCATACTTGCAAGTGGTGATGTGACACAATCATCTTGGATCAATGAATCGTCTCTACGTTGAATTCCCTCCGACGCATGGCCCATGCGTTAGAACTTTTCCTGTGACACTTCTTGATTATGCATTAGCTGCTTGTTAAAATTCTGCAATACAATGCGTTAGTGCCGTAGTATTTAGTAATAAAACTTATTTTGCATGAGTTTGCTAATGTTTGAGTGATTCCATGCGTTTCTTCTAAAAATGAGGAGAATTTATCATTAAAAACCTTAGTTGTTCCAACTTAAGAGCAAAAATAACTTGTATTTCTACAAGTTATAATGTTACGGCAACAAGATCGCTACCACCTACCACCCACAAACCAAACGGTCAAAGCTGAATTATCCAATCAAGAATCAAATCTTATCTTGGAGGAAAGTTGTCAACGCATCACTGAAGGACTGGGCACAAGAGCTGGATGAAGCGCTCTAGGCCTACAGACTTGCCATACAAGGACACCCATAGTATGTCTACATACTCTCTAGTATTTGGAAAAGCTTGTCACTTACCTTTAAAGTTGGAGCACAAGGCTTTTGGGCAGTTAAGAAGCTAAATTTGAACTTGGATCTGCGGGCACTCAACAAAGTTTAGCTCAATGAGTTAGGGTGGTATTGAAGCAATACGAGAACAACAAGCTCTACAAAGAGAAGACAAACGTTTGGCACGACCAGCCGCATCAGTAGAAAAAGAGAGCTTGTTGTTGGCCAAAAGCTATTTTCATATTCTGTTTTGCGTTTGTTCCCAGTGAAGTTAAATCCAGGTGGTCTGAACCCCTTTCATTAAAGCAGTCTTTCTCATATGGAGCAGGTGGAATTGACATAGGAGGATGGCACCAACGGGTTCAAAGTAAATGGCCAAAGAGTGAAGCCATACTTTGAAGATTGGCATGGAAACGTCAAAAGTCATCTCCTCTCACACTACGCGAAGCCAGCTGAGGCCCGCGTCGAAGCATCCCTGCGTTCGCATCGATATATATTCCAGGGACGCTTCCTCTCTTTCCTTTGTTTTTTTTGCATTATGTATTTTACCAATGCGTTTTGAGTTTGTTGTTTGTTTGTTTGTCTGTGTTTTAAGATTTGATTATTCTTTGTTTATTGCCTTCATAAGTTAGAAAATTTACTTGTTTTTTTTTTTTAATGTGTATAATCGGGATGGAATAATGGAAGCGTCATACTAAGTCTAATGCATGGCCCAATTGAAGAGATGGTCTCGTAAATACAAAGCACTCGAGTGCTTAGAAACCCAAGAACGGGTCCCTTCAACTCGCATTATTCTACGGACGTCAGGCGCCGCCTAACTTCACCCTCAGCCCATATCTCTCTTCCTCTGACCTATAAAAGAAACCAAAACGCTTCGTTTTCCTTCTTCTTCCTATCTACCATTCAAGCTCTTGTGAAAGCAAAAAGAAAAAAAACCCTAGCCTTTTTCGTTTACCTCACCACCGATCTGCTCAAGCTCCTCTCCAGCCATAATTTGTCTACATCTGATAGTCAGAACTAAAACCATGAGCCTTCGAAAACGACTCGCCGGTAAGTTCCTATCCTTCTCGCTCTGTTTTCGATTTCACCTCCCCTAAGCCTCGAAAAACCTCCAAACCCTCTGTCGAAATCAAACCTACGCAAGGTGCCTCACCTCCCAACGGCCGTCTCGGTCGAAGCCTACCACAACACCCACAAAATTTCCTTTAAAACCACCAAAGCCATCGCAACCCTTCCGGTGAAGACCTCTCAACCAAAACCCAAAACTACCTCTAAGCCAAAGCCCAAAGCACCTTCAAAATCGAGGCAGCATCCGTCATCTACGGCTGCCAATAAGCCATACACCAAGCCTGCCCCACCACCATTCTTCCTAACATAACTTTCAATGGGTGGAACGCATGACCCCATTCCAGCCTACCTTCACAATGCCCCATCACCATCCGTGCGTCCACCTCCTCACTTTCAATCCAAACCCTTAGCCACATCTACCCAGTCGAATCAGACGCGTCAAGCCAACCGCCGTGTTCACCCATCGTCATATCCTCCATTGGGTGCCTCATACCCCATCCGGCACCCCTTCATTTACTCCACCTAGGCCTGACAGTCCTGCATCAGAGTGTACCCTGAAGAGTTGGCGGAATTGGCTCGACTGGACGAGCTGGAAGTATTTGGTGCCATCTTGGCAAGCCTCAATCAAGGCCAAGAGGAAGAGCAAGTGACGCATTCCAACCCACCTAATGCATCACTTGAATTGGACGAAGCGAAGCGGTACGCTATGATGCTCGAAGCAGAATTAGAAGAAGAAGATGGAGAAGAAGAAGAGAGAATTGGCCCAGACGTGTCTCAATCACGCCAAATCGACGCAAATGAAGGGCCCTCAAAAGAAAAGAGAGTGACAAGGAAAAGAAAATTAATATTGGAGGAAGAAGATAGCAATCAGCATCGACCCTGAGGATGCAACGCGTGGAAGTTGCTCAAGCACGACGCAGTAGAGGAAGGACTTGGAAGATTATCAGCCCGCAAGACAAGGGCGAAGGAAGATAGCTCTCCAAAGGGAATTAGAGAATTAATTGAGAGAACAACAAGGGAAGCCAAAGAACATGCGACAGGAAAATGCAAGGTAACGACACGTTACCTAAGAAGACCACAGGAAGAAAAGCATCAATTTAGTGATATACTTGTAGAGAAAGGTTTCTTTCCTGAGCGTAACCCACTGCCAGTATACATAACAGAAACAATAAACGCAATGGGTTTGGAGTCAGTTCTGTGTTGGGCACACACGAATTTGGCCCAGCCTCGTCCGCCAATTCTATAGCAGCGAGTTTGACATGGAGAAGAATATAGCCTTCATTGATGGGGTATTAGTTGCGCTTCCCAGCCGATAAGATCAACGAAGTGTTCAACATCAATAGTAATCTGGACACAGAAGGTAACTGCATCTTGGAGGAACCAACGCCAAGCCAGCTGGAAGATGCGTTAAGAACGGTAGCCAAACCTGGAAGCAAATGGAAAACATCTAGAAATGGAGCGAAGATGCTAGCTTCCAGGAACTTAACTCCAGATGCGAATCTATGGTACTATCTAATCAAAAGGAGCCTCATGCCTACAAAGCATGATGAAACACTGTCAAAGGAATGTTGTCATGGCTACCTATTGTATCATGCAGTGCATCCTTTAGATGTTGGAAGAATAATAAGGGATCAGATCAAGGACATCAAGACCAACCACGAGGACAACTCTACTTCCCATGGCTGATCTGTGCACTATGTAAACGTGGGGGCATCCCTCTGGGGTGATCATGAAGAGATCGATGGTTTGATAGATATCAAGTTAATAAGGCATTTACTTCACAGTTCGCCATATCAACCTGCCTTACCTACCAAAGAAGTGGTAACCAAACCTTGATCATCTAAACGCGCCCCCAAAAGAAGATGCGTCCAGATTGTTGAACACAACGATGAAGCTTTAGAGCATGAAGATTATGAAGCAGAGCTTGAACTTGCAGATGAAGAAGCACGCCCAAGCCTTAACTCACTATCCATGACTCACCAGTGGCCTACCAGAAGGGAGTTTTGATCAAATGGACCAAGAACCTACTCATATAGATCAAGACATTCCTTGTTCCCTTCCTTCGCCTTAACCAAGTCCAATTCCCAATTTTGTGCCTCCTCCAACTATCTTTGAACCAACTGGGTTAGGATCGAGCAACACAGCAAATTTTGAAGACCCAGTTGGAAGAAGTGAAGAACCAGCACCACCTCAACGCAACACTGAACTAGAACAGTTGAAAACTTTCATCAATGATCAGCTCAGACCATTGGCCGCGTCCATCGAAGGTCTTCTGCAACAAAATCGGGTTCTTAAGAGACTACCTAAGGAAGCAAACAAGACGGATGCAAGACCAATTCGTTTATACAATGCAGTACATCAATCAGGTATTGGTTGGAATGTTTGCCTTGCCTTCATTGCCTGCCCCTCTTAGAAACCCCTTGCGCTTTATGGATGAAGACCCTGGAGAAGAATGCAGGGATGACGCGCCAGCACAATAGAGTTTTAGGGTGTTGGGTTATTTTGTATTTTGATTTAGTTCATGTTCTTTTGATTAGTTTGACTTGTTTGTTTGCTTCATGATATTCTATCATTTTGTTCCTTGCATTTGACCTTAGCATACTTTATTTTTGTTCTTTAGCTATTTTATAGTCTTGTGCTTTGCCTTACCTCAATGATATCAACAATATGAAATCTACAAGTATAGAGTAGGCGTTAGGAAAATCAACAAGGCCTGAACTTCTCTAAAAAGACTACATGTTTTCTTTCTAATGCATACAAGCTTTAATTCTTAAACTCCTTTCGGACTCTGAAAGCCTTTTTGAAATTTTGTTTCTCTTTTAGCAATGAGGATTTAGTTCATCTCCAAATTTGGGAGAATTTACCTCATCTCCAAATTTTGGGATGAGGGAAATCCTAGTTAAGACGTATCAAACGAGTATATCAAAAAGAAAGGGAACAAAATAAGAAAAATGTTAAACGCAACTCTTCTGTCATTACTTCAAAAGAAAAAAACCTCAAAATGGCATGAGTTAAAAAGTTGGAACAGGCACTTAACCATAGTTGGATGCTCGCATAATACCTGTGGGGGGAAGCCAAAACAAAGTTAAGTCTCCTAGACCAATGCGTCCCATAGAACTCCTCTATCTAGTCTAAAGAAATTGTATCTTGAAACACATGAACATTAGATATGAGTTTAGTTTTGAAGGGTTCTCACCCGTAGTTGGATGCTCACATGACACCCGTGGGGGCAAGCCAAAACGAAAGTGGGATACCTGGAACAACGCATGGGTAATTGAGAATTCATTATTTTTTCCTTTTATCCAGAATTTATCTTAAAAAGAGCATCTAACGCATTGCTGGTTTAGAAAAAACGGGAATTTTTAAGAAACGAAAGGAGTTGTTGATAAAAGGCCTGTTGAACATGAAACTAAACATTATTCCTTTTAGAAAAAGAGTCAATTTGAGTTACATTTTCCAAACTCTTGTCTTAAGCTTATGACTGAATATGATGAGAGGAAAACTTTACACACTTAAGACAAAGGAGATAACAAAGAATTATTTTGGAATGCTTGAGAACAAGCATTGTTCAAATTTTGGGGTGGTTTTGATA
>NW_024065169.1:0-941 GCF_009727055.1 Benincasa hispida
GTTTGCTTGGTATATTTTAAGTTCTAATATTATGTTTTCAAGCTTTTCGGTTTAAGCATGAGATTTATGTTTTATTAAGTCACCCACTGGGCTTCTAGCTCACGTTTTCAAATGTTTTCCTTTTCAAGTAGCGATCAGTTCCTATAAGACTTTCCTGCTGTTACTCTGCCACTCAAAGAAACAGGTTAAAGAAAGCGTAATTGAAGATCAGTATTAATTAGTACACATGTGTCTGTCTAGTGACTAGTATTCTAGATGGGGCTCACTAAGTTGTAATACTCATGTATGAACTATGTTTTAAAACCCTGTAATGTAAATGTGTTAAGTTATGAGTTAATTTGTTCGTATATCGATGATATGTATGTATTCAGGGTTTGAGCAAAATTTAACAGGTTAGATAGGCAGTAAATGCCAGCGAAAGGATTAGTAACTGCTGCAGTCATCATTCCATCCAGGTTAAGAAGTTAATCTAGACTGGGGTGTGACAAGTTGGTATCTGAGCAAAAGATTTTTGGAAGAAAGGGGAAAAGTTTATAAATATAAGTTGAGTCCTGAGTCCTTAACATGTGTACTACCTAAGTAAGAGGAAGATGTCAAGTAAAAGTGGCAAGCACAGCAGACAGATAGACAACGGGAACTCTGATCCTACCTTTAGAGGTTCGGACATTCGAGGAAATCCAGATGATAGTGAACGAAAAGGTAAAGACCTGATAAACCAGGAAATGACTTTAGACGAGGAGTAAAGGATTCTGCAAATAGGAACAGATCCTCAGTTAGAGGACAAAATATTTAATAGGATCGTCAAGAGGTTGGCGAAAAGTTTCGAATCCATTCTGGCGGATTCGGAAAGGAAGTACGGTATTGAGAATGACCTAATAGGTATTGATAAAGGACAGAAAGCTACAAGTCAGCATAGGGTAGGAAGGAAGAAGCCATGACTT
>NW_024065169.1:2266-3645 GCF_009727055.1 Benincasa hispida
TGCTTATTGAAAGCTATTTATGACGACTATTCTCAAATAGTTACCAAGCAACGTATCTCACATTAATGTTATATTTATGCTATACTTTACAATGACCATGAGGATGCATTAGAAAAAAGTATGTTTGGGCAACTAAGTTATTAAGAGATAAGAATATGTGAGCAATAGTACCTAAGGCATGACGGTAATTGAACTTGAACTAAGTTCTTAATGGTTTATACACCTCTTCTAGCTCTTTTTGGCCTGAAAGGACATAATTTCCGATTAAACTACTTAGAATTCTTAGTAAAATACCTCAAATAATTCATTTATTAAAGGAACTTTCATCAACCAAGACAGCTTTACTGGCGAGATCCCCATGAGCGAGATCCTCCTCATGAGCGAGGTCCTCATGGGCGAGATCAGCGAGATCCTCTAGAGCGAGATCAAGCTTTTCCTGGCAATCTTTCATTCAAGCGATACTCACCTTACCAGAGATACTCAGCCCAATTCCTAAAGAGATTTCCTTCTAGAGCGAGATCCTTATCACAAAATCAGCGAGATTTCCTTTATAAGCGAGATCTTTATCCCCATATCTGCTATAACTCCCACGGTGAACTATTTGTTTGTTCTTCCCAAGTAGTTGTCTGCTTATGCATCGATTCCCTGTTATAACTTCAAAAATTCATAACTCAAAATCCAGAGCTCTTTTCAAGTAACTTTCTTCTATAAACTGGTTTAGAATTGAGTTACTTTCTTACCTTAAAATTTCAGCCAAGAATGCCTTATAGTTTGGCCTAGAACTTCTAATCTTCACCTCGAGTCCTGATTAACTCGAGATTCTTCCTCCTCTATACTTTCTTCACTTTTGTTCTTCTCCTTCTACAATCTTTCTCCGGAAAGACAACCACGCAAACTAGATTCTCTCAGATTTTGAATGGCACCAATTTCACTAAATTTGCTCATGTCAATTGCCGAAACCATGCTTTTGAAGTTCTTCTTTCAAAAACTTCTCGCCACCTCCCGAGTTCAAGGGTTAACCGCCATGTCACCCCTCATTTAATATATTTTTCCTTCCCTTTCATCATAATTCCTATAAATAAACATGAATTGCTACTTATAAATATATAAAATAACATTTTTTTTGGTTGAACATGCTTATCTGGGAAACCTAGAGTTTGGAGTTTACAATCATCCCCCCCAAAAGAAATTTCGTCCTCGAAATTTACCTGATATGTCATTTGAAAAGTTGAGGATATCTCTTCCTCATTTGCTCTTTGGGTTCCTAGGTAGCTTCCTCGATTCCATGATTACGCCATAGCACCTTCACCAAAGGAATCGTCTTATTTCTGAGTGCCTGGTCTTTCCTGTCCAAAATCTCGATTGCCTCTTCCTCGTAA
>NW_024065170.1:0-20203 GCF_009727055.1 Benincasa hispida
TTGATTAATTTAATTAAAGAATTTAATTAATTAACCTCGTATCGTTGGAGCTTCAATCTATAGGTCCATAAGGTCCCCTTGTTAGCTCAATAAGGATTAATGAGAATCAAATTAATTTTAGATTAATTTGAATAGTTCAAATTAATTAAAGGAAATTAATTGTATGTGATATATTATAATATAAAGTTGTTATGAGAGACATAAATATTTGAATATGATTCAAGTAATATTATATGAATGTGATTCATATAAAAAATTATATGTTAAAGTTAATATGAATTTGATTTATATTAATACTACAGGTTATATGAGAGATTGTAAACTATAGGTTATATCATATGTTATAAAATAAACTATAGGTTATATATTATATGAGATATAATATACAGTTTAATTATATTAGTTAATTAATATAATTAACTTATAATTGTTTTTTAATTTTGAATTTAAAAACAATAACTTCTTAGGGAGTTAATGTGATTTAATGGGAGGTTATTTCCCTGATCTCTCATATGTGTGGGAGATGGGTTGGATGAAGAGAAAATAGGTGAAAATATTTTTTGACACAGAAGTGTTCTGTGAAAAATCCTCTCTTCCTCTTTTTCTTCTTCTGCCAATAGTCTCTCAATATCTAAACTCTCCATTCACCAAAATTAACCCACAGAAGCCCACACTCTCTGTTGATTATCACCTTGGGAATAACTCAGAAACACTTGTGGTAGTGTTCGTTTTGGAGTTGTTGTCTTTTGGGCTACTGTGATCGTGGTGTCGTCGAGTTTGAGAGAAGTCGAGTTCGTGTTGTGGAGTGGAATAGTGAAGAAGTGATATTACAAGGGTTAGTTTCACGCTTCCCTTTTTCCTTTCGAATCTCATAGTAGAAAAGCATGCTTAGTTCTCTTTGTTTATCCATGTTCATGTCACTCTGTATAATCAAGTTATGTAAAATGAAAATTAGAGACACATAGCATTCGATTGCTTCAACTTCGGGGGAATTCCAATCCCTTCGTAGAACTATTGCCGAATTTTAAGATTGATAATAGACACAAATGCGAAGTTTGTTTTGAATCAAAATTTACTAGAAAGTCATTTTTATATGTGAAAAGAAGTAACATGATACTTATTTAATCCACAGTGATATATATGACATGAAAAGTACTCCCACATGAGGTAGTGAGAAATACTTTGTAAAATTTATTAATGATTGTAGTAAATACCGCTATCTGTATTGATTACACAGTAAAGATGAAACATTTAAGGTTTTTAAAACATATAAGGCAGAAGTCTAAAATCAATTTGAGAAGAAAGTAAAGGTGCTTAGATCAGATAAAGGTGATTGAATATGATCATCAATCACTTTTTGAATTATGTGGAAGTTAAATGGTATTATCCATCAACTACACAACACCTTATACAACCAACAAACATGAATGGTGTAATTAAAAGAAAGAATCGAACTTTAAAAGAAATAGTTAATTGCATGTAAATAGTTTAGATTTACCTCATAATCTGTGGGGGAAAGTTTTGATGATAGGAAATTTATACTATATAGAATTCTACATAGAAGACTAATAAGTCACCTTAATGAATAGTTGAATGAAAGTTACCCACATATAAAATTCTAAAAAAGTGTGGGGTGTTTTGGGGGTACAAGTTCCTTTACCAAAAGGACCAAGCTTGGAACCTAAGACAATTGATGTGCTCTTTTAAGGGCTAGGGGCAAATGCATATATTTATGGTAATAAATAAGAAATTTTTTATGTTCAATAATAAGTACTATATAGAAATCTATTGAGCTTAATTCTTTGAGGATAATATTTCCTTAAAGGAAGAATGAACAACAAAATTATGGTGCCAAAAGAATTAAATGAGGGCTAGCTCTTCAAAAGGTCAAGCGATCAGAATACTGGTCTGAATTTAGAATAAGTAAAAGAACTAAGAAAACTACTTCTTTTGGACATGATTTCATAACTTATATGATAGAAGGTGAGCCTTAGATTTTTTAAGAAGTTGTATCATCTCCCGATGCACCTTATTAGAAAAAAGCTATTAATAGTGAACTAAAGTCCATTCTACAAAACAAAACCTGAGTGTTGGTTGATTTACCTCCTGGGAGTAAATGGATTTTAAAGAGAAAGCTAAAGGCCAAAGACACTATTAATAAGTAAAAAGCCCGTTTGATACCTAAAGACTTTCACAAAAAAAAAAAAAAAAAAAAAAAAAAAAAAAAAAGCTAAATTTCTTTGATACATATTTTCTAGTGATTTAGAAGAAGAAATTTATAAGGAACAACCTGAAGAATTTGTTGTTAAAGGACTTGAAGATAAACTTTTCAAACTTGTTAAGTCTATTTATAGGTTGAAACAAGTACCCAAATAACGGCATGAAAAGTTTGATCACATTATGTGATAAATGGATTTAAGATAAATGAGTGTGATAAATGTGTCTATGTTGAGTATGTCATTGTTTGCTTATATGTGGATGATATGTTAATCATGGGCACAAGTAGAAGTGTCATTGATTCCACTAAAAGGATGTTGAAATTACTTTATGTTTGTGTCTAACGACTAGTTCTGGACACATGGTGGCCAATTACGTGTGTGTATGTTGAAATTACTTTATGTTTGTGTCTAACGACTAGTTGTAGACACATGGTGGCCAATTACATGTGTGTGTGTGTGTGTGCGCGCGCACACATATATTATTTGTGTTTAAGTGACTCTTGTTCATATTTTATATCACTCGCCTCTTTGAATTTCATTTTCCTTGAGTAGTTTGTCATCATTAAAAATGGGAGATGTTGCCTTTTGGCCCTTAATCTCAAATTAATTAATTAATGTTTTGATAATAGTAAACTTGATTTAATTTATTAATAATTTTAGTGTTATGATGAGTCCTTTGTGTAGAGCTCGAATTCACGAATCCAACACAATTTGAATCACCCAAGTCGAAGCACAAACGAAGAAGTTATAGCCAAGATAAGGTTAATGGAAATATTTGAAATAGTGACATGGCGAGTTATTCATCAAAGTGGACCCATTTGTAAGGTGATATTTGGAGGAGTAACACTTGGTAGACTGTGATTGGATTTAAAAAATCAAAGTGGACCCATTTGCAAGGTGATATTTAGAGGAGGGCACTTGGTGGACTTTGGTTGAATTTAAAGAGAAAAATTGTGTGTGTGCATGTGGTGATTTGAAAAATCAAGGTGGAACCATTTGTAAGGTGATATTTAGAGGAGTGACACTTGGTGGACTTTGGTTGAATTTAAAAAGAAAAAATTGCATTGGAGAACTTACACACATGTGTGTACATGCGAATTTTCTTTTAACATCTAGTGACCCAAATTAAATTTAGATTTCACTACCATTCTTCTCTATTTAAATTCATCTTCTTCTCCACATTTCAACAACAATTTTCCTTATTTTGAATCATATTCAAAATTCCTGTTGTTCTCTCCAAGCTCCAATTTTCTTCTTTTCATCTTATTCTTAAGAGAGATTTATCTATCGTGAGTATTGATTTGTTATGAGCTCAAATTTATTTGTAAATCCACTATTTTAGAGAGTTTCTCAAGTGTGTTGTTTAATTTTTTTTTCAAACATTTTGTAAGGGTTGCTTTTGATCCCAAAAAAGAGCGATTGTAATGGTTTGATACTAATCCGCAGAAATGATTGAGTTTGCTCTTGAACTTGAAAAAAGAGTGGTGTAGCAGTTGGGCTCTAATCCATGGAAAGAGTTAGTGAGATCCTTGTTCAAAATCCCAAAAGGTGATTGGAAAAGTGGATGTAGGTCGAGTTTGACCAAACCACTATAGAAATTTTTTGTGTCAATTTCTCTATCCCTACTATACTACTTTAATTTTGAAATTAATTTGCCATTAGATTTTATTACTTCAAATTAATTGCAATTTTCGTTCTTGAAATTAATTGTTCATTCTGGTTTATCTTGATTTGTAGAACTTAACTTTATATTCATCACCAATCTTATTTTCAAAATCAAATTGAGTACTTTAAAGTATATTATTAATTTATTGATAATTTTGAATTGAATTTATTTGCATAAATTCCTTGTTTAAATTAATTGCTAAACAAAAAGTTTGTAAATTTGTTTAAATAGACTCGCATTAGTAAAAAGATTTCATGGGTTTAAATAAACCCTATTCACCCCTAACCCCCAGGTTGCCATACCAATCCTACAAATTGGTATCAGAGAGAGAAACTCTTCTATATAAATCATATTTCAAATATTCTTTTGATAATTAAAGTATCTTAATATTTTGAAAAATTATTTGAAAGCTTAATTGCTAGAATTATGGCAACTTTAGATGATTACGTTGATAGACCTCCATTCTTTGATAGTAATAGAAGCTATGATGCTTGGAAAAATGGAATGAAATTTTTATGCTTACTACAGATTTGAACATTTTGTACGTTTGTGAGCATGATTTATCTAAATTTCAATTGAATAATGAGTTGCTCACTTTTAATGGTAAAGCCATAAATATCATATATTGTGCATTCCATATAAAAATATATGATAAAATTTTACATTTCGAATATGCATACGATATTTGAAATTTTCTTGATAATATGTATAGCTTACAAAATTCTCCTTGTACTACTAATGTTATATTTGATGTGAAGGAGAATTATATTTCTAATAATCAAGAAAAGTTTCATGAAGTGAAAAACAAAAATGTGAAAGTCCTCTTTATCCTTGATGGCTCATTCAAAAAAACGACTCCAGTGATGAGTCCGATGAAGATGACGTAGAGTTATATGATGCTCTCGAAAGTATGAAAGTTTCGAGAATAAACTTTGATGGATGAAAATGCATGCTTGAAAAATGGAGCTACAAATGTGTTGTTGCATAATAAAGTTGACAATTATTGTAATGATCAAAATGTAATGAAAAATAGAATCAAGTTTCTTGAAAAAGAAAATGATGAATTAAAATCCTTGTCATGTGAATTGAAACTTGAAGTGAATGACTTGAGAAATAAAAATGAGAAAATTGAATCTTTCTCTTTGGAATTAAGTGATGAAATTACTAGTTTGAAAATAAAATTATTGATTTAGAAACTAGCAATATAACATTAGAAAATGAGAGTTTCTTTTGTTGACAAGATTAAATGTCTTGAATTTGTTGTTGATGAGAAAAACAGTCTTTTGCATATGCTTAAAGAGAAGGAATTGTTTGCTAATAAAGAGATTGGAATTGCAAAAGAGTCCATAAAGAAATTGACTACAAGTGCACAAAAGTTGGATAAAATTATTGATTTGGGTAAACTTTGTAATAACAAAAAGAGACTAGGATATGTGAATGAAAATTGTTCTTCTAGTTCTAAGATTACTTTTGTAAAGACCATCTCTTAGTAGAGACGTCCATTTAACTCGTGGAACCGGGGCTTCGTGGGGCACATCCCCGAATGGGATAGGGAATCCCCTATTAAACAAAGAATGGATCGGAAGAAGGGAGATTTTTTTTTCCAGTTGGCTAAATGGGGACAGGAATGCCCACCCCCGTCCCTCCGCCCCACCCCAATTTCCCCACCTCGCCCCGATTATTCTTCATACTTACATTATACACACATACAAATAAAATCTTCTCCATACATATTATTAAAATTATCTCCTTAATTATATATATATATAAACTTGACCATGGGTTAAATCATAAGTGGTATGAGTTTTGGTATGAGTTTGAGTGTGAGTTTTTGTATATATATATAGCTATTTTATTCTATTATTACTTAATTACTTAATTAATTACTTTAAGTTGAGATTAGAATATGTTGTATAGGATTTAATTTTAATTTGGTTAGAGATCGTAAAACATTTTTTACACATTTTTATTTATATCTTTTTTCATATTATTGAGGAGAGCAACCTTAACCAACCAAAGTGTGAATGATGGCAATAACCGCTTTGCCCCTTCATTTCTAGCTCTTTATCTCCATTCACGCAAAATTATATACCAAGATCAACCCTTGCTCCATAAATCCCTCAAGTACACTATGAATAAATTGTCACTATTTTTTTCTCATATAGTCATTAGTCTGTAGTCGGACTAGGAATGCACATTTTGATTTATGGTGCAGGTATTTAATGGGCATAAGATCTATAAAATACTTATTCTCAACCGCATAACAATTACGAACTCTCTGTGTTAGTGATTGGTCTGTAATTTTAATTATTTATTCAGTTTTTGTAGTTAATTTATTTTTTTTGAAAAAATTAAAATGAAAAATTCCCACAGCAAACCCTGATCCCTGCGAATTCCCATAATGAGGAATTTCAACGCCAACCCGTCCCTATTGGGAGACATTTCACTAAAGATAGGAGATATAAAATGGTGGTAGCAGCCGGGATGGATAGGAATTAGTCATCCCCACCCGTTGACGATCTCTAGTTCATATGTCATAGAAATTCTTTCCTAATGTGCTTAATTTTGTTGAAAACTAAATTTGATGCCAAGCATGAAACATAGTTAGACATGCCCATGAGAGAAATTCAGAAAACATTGTACCTAAACAATTTCATGCTAGATCAAAATGTGTCCATAATATGAAATTTTGTGATAAGCATGAAAAAGCTAGGCTATGCTTGAAAAATCAAAAGTTTGTATCTAAACATTCCCATGCCAAAACTCTACTTGCTAGATGTAGTGCTAGGTTTGTGCCTAAACATGAAAAAGCTACAGATATTTTGTGTGAAATAAAAAATTTGTACCTACTTATTAATCATTAGAGAGTTAAAGGTCTATATTAGATCAAATTGTTTCAAATCGAAAACTGCACCTAAAAACTTCTTAAATAGAAATAAAGTGGAAAATCTTTGTGTCAAAAGAAACTCTTGCCCTAATGTGATTTGTTATTCTTGTGGAAAACTTGGTCACATAAATATCATACTTGTTATTTACTGAAAGGAGAATGAAACGAAATTGTACTAAGTAAATTTTATAATCATTATTAATTTGTTGATTGAATAGGTGATTTCAAAAAAATTTTTGCTCACTAACAATGAAGGGCCCAAGAAATGGGTACCAAAATCTTTTGGTTGAGCTTTTTTTATAGGTATGATTCAAGAAGCAATTATTGCTTGGACTTCAAATGAAGAATTAATTCAAATTGGAGTAATTATAGCTTGCTTGAATCCAATAAAGAAAATGGCTTATTTGGTAACTTTATATGTTTTATTTAAAAGTTGAGATAAGTATCTCTATGGTTTTTTTTATATATAGAAACTAAATTTCTTGAATGAGTTTGGAGTGTTAGAATTTGACTTATTGAATTGCATTGATTAAGGGGTTTAATGCCATGAAAAATGATTATATATCTATCTATGTGGCATTTGTCTTTATTTCTTATATTTTGGCTTTTTGTCCCTTATTAAGGGGGAAGTGTTTCATCAATTTCAAAGAGAGAAAAATTTGTGAAATTAGTCTTAAATAGAATTAGCCTAAACTCAATTCATTCTTTTTTTTATTATGCTTCTTGAATTTACATTGTTGTTGCTTACTTTTAGAAGACATGTTGATAGGAGAAGAAATGAAAAATTATGTGTTCATGTTTGAAAAAGCGCAATGTGACTCGCCACTCGTTATACGGATATCAAACGAAAAACACTGACAACCACTGAAACAACAAAAGTACTAACAACAAGTAAATAAGAGAGACATACAGAAGTTGGTAACCCAGTTTGCTGATGAACCACCTAAATTTTGGGGGCAGTGTGCTCGGGAAAAATAATCCACTAATATGAAAGAGTTGAGTAGTTTATAATGCAATACTTATTTGTACACATACACTACCATGACTCACGTAGAGCTCAACTCACTGATCACCTTGGATCCTTTTAGATGTGAGACTCCCTCTCAAGTGTACTTAGGCTCCCTCTAAGTTTGATAATATTAGTGTTGATCACCTCAACTTCCAACGATGAGTGAGACTCCTCTCACTATGTTATCTTTCCTCAAGTCAATGAACTCCCTTCATTGATGAAACTTAAGATCCCCTAAGATGGAGAACTTCTTTTCTGAATCTAAATCTTAAGCTCTCTAAGACTAAGAACCTCTTCTCTGGCAACAATGACTTAGGCTCCCCCTAAGACCATGATTTACTTCAAAGTGTTACACTTCAACAAATAAAGAACTTGCACATCGGAATGGTGAGCAACAAGCAAGAACACAACGATGCACAATGTAAATTTGAAAACGTCTTGCTTGATTAACAAAAGTGGCAACCCTAAATATTAACATAACTCTCCTTTAATAATTGAATCCAAGAAAGGAAACAAATCCCCATTTGGAAAAGAAAGGTCGCGCTTTGATAAAGGAAAATATTGGATAAAATGTTATACCCGAATATTTTCAAATAAGGAAAATATTCTATAGGAAGATACTCTGGTATCACAGACAGATTTTAAGACTTTATTTGAGACATATGCATAAACCACTACCTTAGAAAAATATAATGCCAATTAAAAGTATAACATCATCCGTAACAACACAAAATAAGCCCAAACAACAATGGCTTCAAGAGAAAATAAAAAATCATAAACCATAAGTCCAGAGCAGCACCAAACACAAAATTAAATATGGCAAAACTAGAAGCACAACCAAACTCAAAAAGCGCAACCAAATACTCCCCTTTTTTTGCTGTAAAAAAACAAAAATCAACTCCTTGGTTGAGAAGAAGATACCCCAACAATTCTTTCCAACGTTACACGTATTTTCTGTAGCATCCAGACGAAAATCTCTCTACGCTCCTAGAGTTTCAAAATCTGATCATCAATGTCTTTGACTTCAGAAGACAGGTGATGCAGTACACGGCTACCAAAAGAAGACTTAATGAAAGCCTGGCTCAGCCCGTTAACACAAATTTTAGTAGAAAGAGTAACAAGATCTAGACCACGAAGATTTTTTAGAAGATTAGGATGGATTGAAATGAGTGCGGGAGCAACACCAATAGGCTCGTCAACATTGACTAGATCTGGTTTTTGAGCAAGTAGAACTCCACAAATCAGGCAAGGATAGCAGATGGGTAATTTCAATGGTTGAGACTAAATGTGTCGCTTGATTTAATTAAGAACAAAATGTCCAAAATCAAAAGGAATTCCAGTACCAATATAAAAAAAATAGTGTAGCAAGAGAAACAGACATGTAGATCTGTGGGAGGAAGAACACCCGTTGAAGATTCCAATTTTATGAAGTACAACATATTTGGAGCTCAAAACAGCAATGTATAACTGACCTTTCTTAAGCCAAGAAGACCTTGCCCCTCTGGTTAATTCAAAAACCAACTCTCTCAAAGAAGGTCGTTTTTTAGAAATATCAGCATGCACTATTTGATTAAGGTATTTATTTATAAGGTCTGTAGTGAAGATAAATGGATGCCTACGCACATGAACTCTGTGAAAGTCAGGACTATTTGGATTGTCAAAATCTGGAGAGAGATTGATAATAAATTTTTACGCTAATTGTGGGTAGAAAGGATTCAAATTGAGCACGGTCGTATCAAGTTGAGCTTGAAGAATCAAATTAACCAGATCAAAGCAGTCCTGAATTCTATATGTAGTTCCTTTTCATCTACAATTTTCCTTTTAACCACAAATTTCGACAAGGTAGCCCCTAACTCTGTATGAAAAGACACACAATCCAAAGGAACAGATGGCACATTCGACGAAGGAAATCCAGAGGAAACAACTTTCTTCTTTCTGGATTTGATAGAAGCTCAAGTGACCCGACTCGGAGTAGATTTGTCGACATCAGAAAAACTCTTCAAATCACTGTCTTCTGGAGAAGCGGGAATGTCCTCAGACTCATCTTGATCAGACTCAGACTCAGATTCTCAGAAGATTCATTATTAACACTTTTCAGATCCTCTGACTTCTTACTAGTAAGTTCAAACAAAGGAATATTATCGTTAGAGCCAAATTCGCGAACAGGCTTAAGAACATTTTCCTTCTCAATGCTTATTTCACGGGTCTTATGATCAACAATGGATTGAACACCATCTTTCAAACCTTCATCAGTGTGAGAAACCATTGAAACACCATCCATGTCAATATTCACAACATCTTGATCAGCCGAAGCACTGCCTCAAGGAAGACACTGATACCCTTCTTAACAGATTTTACATAGGTGTGCACAACATCTTGGTTCACATTGATAGCCAAGATCTCAACCTCATTACAAATAGATAGAGAAGAGACAGAAGCCAAAGTTTCAAAAACAACACTATCAACAAAATCATGCAAAGAATTCACATCAGACTCAGGGAACCAAACTTTTTCCATCTTCAAGGTACCAGAAACAACATTTTTAACAGCGATCGCAACAGATTCAAGAAGAATAGTTTCAAAATTTTCAATATTAGAAATAAAGTTATGTCATCTGAAACCCTAACTTCAGTTTGATCTTCGACAGACATACTTAAGTCATCTTTAGGATTTCTAGGTGGTGCTATAAACTCATGCATGTTACTTGGAGAATAATCAGAAGAGGGTTTATCTTTTTCCAGAAAAATTTCAACCCCAATACCAACTAGATCAGTCATTATGAGAAACGATGAACTTACCTTTTCCTTTCATTTCATCTTGGTAGATTGATCAATACCATAATGCCTTCGTTTCGCTGACAGATGAGGAATTCCAACTTCTTTCTTTGCAATGGGGAAACCATAAACACGAACTCCATATATTTCATTGTAAGAGAAGGAACATCCTATTCAACATGCAACTTCCACTTGGCCTTTTCTTTGTATCTCACTATTTTGAACTTCCAACTTCTTTCTTTGCAATGGGGAAACCATAAACACGAACTCTATATATTTCATTGTAAGAGGAGGAACATCCTATTCAACATGCAACTTCCACTTGGCCTTTTCTTTGTATCTCACTATTTTGCTATCAGAAGTGTGTGTTCCTTGTTTGGTACTAACCATTTGAGGGGAAAACACAAAAATTACAGAGTGAAGACCATTTTGAGAAAGAGGAACCGCCACGAGATCGAACGAGAACCTGTCACACTTCAACTGAAAGTAATTCAAATTCAAAAGTAAATTTGAAATTAGATGTTGATTGATCTTTCTCACGCCTTCACCAATTGTAATTAATATACTTTGATAATCAAAAGGACCTATTAAAATATCAAATTGGTCCAATTGAGAAATTTCTATGCTTCTAAAACACACAGACCTAAGGCTACCCTCATGACCTCAAAACAATCAGCATCTAACGCCCTTGTAAAATTGTCTACTAACTGATTTTTAGTGTTCACATGCTCTAACTTGATCTGCTTACTTTCCACAAGGTCATGAATAAAGTGGTGTCTAATGTCAATATGTTTAGTACGACTGTGTTGAACTAGATTTTTTTTGCTATATTTATTGCACTTAAGTTGTCACAGTAAAGAGTCATGACATCTTGGGAGATCATACTTTTGTAACATTTGCTTAGTCTAAATCAATTGTGTACAGCTACTCTTGGCTGTAATATATCCAACCTCAACTGTAGACAAGAAAACATAATTTTACTTCTTGCTAAAGCAAGAAATCAGATTGTTCCCAAGAGAAAAACACCCTCCAGACATACTTTTCACTCTAAGCTTCCAACCCAATCAACATCACATTAGCAAACCAGAGAGCTACTAGTATCAAGTAAGTATAATAAACCATATTCGCTTGTGCCATTCATGTATTTTATTAACCTTTTCATGCTAAGCAAATGATTGTTTTTAGAACAAGATTGATTTCTAGCACACATACCGACAGCAAAAGCAATGTCTGGTCTACTGGTTGTTAGATAAAGTAAGCTCCCTGATGCTTTTATAAAGGCTCTCGTGAACCTGATTTCATCTAGAGTCTTTGGATAGTTTCACATGAGTTGGGGAAAGAGTTCTCTTAACACTGGCACATTCAAGGCCAAATTTCTTTACTAAATTCTTGGCATATTTGCTTTGGAATATAAAGATTCCCTCATTCAGTTGCTTTATTTAAAATCCTATAAAGTAGGGCAGTTCGCCTACCATGCTCATCTCAAATTCTTGTTGCATTTGTTTCACAAAGTGCTCGGCCATCTCATGTGACAATCCTCCAAAGACAATCTCATCAACATAGATTTGGACAACAACAAAATTCTTATGAGATTTCTTCACAAATAGAGTTTTATCAACTCCTCCCCACTTGTCCCATTGTTGACAAAAACATTTGGGTTAAGCATTCATACCAGGCTCTATGTGCCTGTTTAAGACCATAAAGAGTCTGGTTGAGTTTATATACATAATCAAGATGAAAAGCATTTACAAATCCTTTGGGCTGAGCAACATACACTTCCTCTTTTACATAACCATTCTAGAAGGCACTCTTTACATCCATTTGATATAATTTAAATTTCAAAAGATAGAAAATACCAAGCAAGAGTCTAATTGCTTCAGGCCTTGCAACAAGAGCAAAGGTTTCATCAAAATCCACACCTTCTAATTGATTATACCCTTGAGCCACTAACCTGGCTTTATTCCTGGTCGTATTCCCATTCTCACCTATCTTGTTCTTAAAGATCCATTTTTTTCTAGTTACATTTACAGACTCTGGTTTGGGAACAAGAGTCCACACATCGTTCCTAACCACTTACCCAAGCTTCTCCTGCATTTCATTGACCTAACATTCATTTTGAAGAGATTCTGTGACATTCTTCAGCTCAACAAGAGAAGTGAAACAAATATTACTGATCATCTCAAGATAGTTTACTTTATCTTTCCTTCTAATTGTCAACCCTTCGTCAAGATCACCGATTATGTTACTAGAAAGATGAATTTTAAGAACCCTACTAAAGGGTTGTTTATTAATACCCTTTGTTTGCTTAAGGACAATCAAGTTATCCTTCATAGGAGCATCTAAACTCATGCCAAGCGGGATGTTAGGGACATCAATGTTGATAAGGGGAGTCGAGCAAACATCTTCTTCCATGGTAGAGGAGGACCCAAAAGAAGCAACATTATAATTAATCATGACGTTAATGAACTCCACTACGGTGCAGGTTCTTTTATTATAGACACGGTAAGCCCGAATGTTCGTGGAGTATCCAAGAAAAATTCCTTCATCTGATTTTAAATCCCATTTTCGTTTGACTTCTCTATTAATTAGGATGTAACAAGCACTGGCAAAGATGTGAAAATATTTCACATTCAATTTTTCTTCCTCTCAATATTTCATAAATAGTACTTGAGGTTCTAGGTCGTAAAACCACTCAACTATGTATGTGACATGTTGTGTTCAGGGCTTCTGCCCAAAACTAGTTTGGTATTTGTTTGGCATGCATCATTGCGCAAGCCATCTCCTGAAGAGTTCGGTTCTTCCTTTCCACAACTTCGTTCTGCTGGGGTGTGATGGAGGCTGAGAATTCATGATAAATTCCAACACATTGGCAGAACTCAGTAGATTGAGAGTTCTCAAACTCCCTACCATGATCACTTTGAATTCTGTGTCACATTCAATCGCGTTGTAATTGAAAACAAAGAGCTTGAAACACAGGAAATGTGTCTGATTTATCTCAGAGAAAACGGATCCAAGTGTATCTGAAGAAATTGTCAATAACAACTAAGACATATCATTTTCCCCTGAGTCTACATATGCATCATATTCAAAGACCTCGTAAGATGAGGTGTCAAATGAGATGTTACTAACAGGTGCTTTAACATCTTCCTCTGAGTCACTACTTTCTTCCATTTCAGTATCAAACTAGGTGAAGACATACCCTTTACTTTATTTATTTAGAAAATTAGGACATTTAACCTAAATATGACCATCGCCACACTCTCTGCATTTAATAGGCTTTTCTTTTTTAGACCTGAAAAATCCAGACTTGTCAACTTTCTTCTTGCTATTCTGAGGTCTGACCAGTTTGGAGGGGGGAGACCCACAAGATTTATAGGTGTTATACACGACAGACCTCTTACCAAACCGTTTGAGGACTCGGATAGACTATTTTGAAAGTAAAGATATAAATTTCGCAAGAGAATCTTTTGTCTCTCTATCATGATCAACAAGCTTTTCGTCAACTAAGGATTGAAGAGTTGTACCCTTTTTCTTCTCGATCTTCCCATCTAGGGACATTTCAAAAGTATGTAAAGAACAGAATAGTTCATCTACTCTCAACCTGGTTATGTCTTGAGTTTTCTCAATAGCTATAACTTTCATATCAAATATCTTAAGTAGAGATCAAAGCACCTTTCGAATAAGTTTTTCTTCTAAAACTTTTTCACTAAGAGCAAAGGACTCATTTGTGATATCTAATAGTCTGACATTAAAATCAGCAATGGACTCATTATCGTGCATTATAAGGTTCTCAAATTTTGATGTCAATAACTGCAGCCTTGACATCTTGACTTTAGAAGTTCCAACATACGCAACAGACAAAATGTCCCATGCCTCTTTAACAAAGACACAAGTATTAATTAGTTTGAATATGTTGCGATATACACCATTAAATATGGCGTACAAGGCATGAGAATTCCCCAAGGAAGCTTCATCTTCTTCTCCAGGTCACTATGACTCTGACTTAAAGACTTCTTTATCATTAGTTTTGATGGTAAGATAAGACTACCTAGCAACCATTACTTTCTAAGTTTTGTTATCGATCGACTACAGGAAGGCAGACATTTGAGCTTTCCAAATACGAATAGTTAGTTCCATCTAGAACCGAAGGACGAGTGATAGAGCCATCTTCTTTGATCCCATCCATGATCGAAACACCTGAGATAAAGGTGACTTGCTCTAATACCAATTGAACAAGCACTAGGGTGACTCACCACTCGTTATACAGATGCCAAAAGAAAAGCAATGACAACCACTGAAACAACAAAAATAATAATAGCAAGTAAACAAGTAGAGATACACAAAAGTTGATTACCCAGTTCGATGATGAACCACCTATGTCTGGGGGGCAGTAAGCCCAAGAAAGATATCCACTAGTATTAAAGAGTTAAGCAGCTTACAACGCAATACTTATTTATAATACACGTCCACTACAGTGACACATGTAGAGCTCAACTCACTGATCACCTAGGCTCCCCCTAGATGTGAGACTCTCTCTCAATTGTACTTAGGCGCCCCCTAAGTTTGACAATATTTGTGTTGATCACCTCGGTTTTCGACAATGAGTGAGACTCCTATCACTATGTTATCTTTTCTTAAGTCAGTGAGCTTTCTTCACTAATGAATCTTAGGATCCTTAAGACGGAGAACTCCTTCTCTGAAGCAGAATCTTAAGCTCCCCCTAAGATTGAGAATCCCTTTTCTGGTAGCAATGGCTTAGGCTCCCCCTAAGACCGTGATTTACTTCAAAGTGTTACACTTCAACGGATGAAGAATTTGCACATTGGAATGGTGAGAACACAACAATGCACAACAATGGTCGCAAAGCAGAAAACGTCTTGTTTGATTAACAAAAGCAACAACCCTAAAGATCAACATAATTCTTCTTTAATAATCAAATCCAGGAAAGGAAAAAATCCCCATTTAGAAAAAAAAAAAGTCACGCTTTGATAAAGGAAAATATCGAATAAAATGTTGCACCCGGATATTTCCAGATAAGGAAAATATTCTACAGGAAGATACTCTGATGTTACATACAGGTGTTAAGACTTTATTTGAGACATCTGCAGAAACCACTACCTTAGAAAAATATAAAGCCAACTAAACAAATCTCTGACAATGATTTTAGGAGAAGCTTTCATGTCTTTATGTTATTTTTCTTAATTGTCCTTTTTTTTTATATTATTATTGATTCCAAAAAGAGGAGAGGTATTAAGAAAAATGAAAGCATGTTATTGAATCTATTCTTTGTGTTTAAGTGACTCTTGTCCATATTTTATATCACACACCTCTTTGGATTTAATTTTTATTGAGTAGTTTGTCATCATAAAAAAGCCTTTTTGCCCTTAATCTCAAATTAATTAATTCTAATCAATTAATTAATTAATGTTTTGATGATAAAAAATCTTATTTTATTTCTTAATAATTTTAATATTTTGATCAATACATTGTATAGAGCTTGAATTCTTGAATCCAACATAATTTGAATCACCCAAATCGAAGATCAAACAAATAAGTTATAGCCAAAATAAGGTTAACGAAAAATACATTGAAGAATGATGCACCCATTTGTAAGGCGATATTTGGAGTCTTGGAGGAATGACACTTGATGGACTTTGGTTTGATTTAAAGAAAATGAATTTTGGATTTTTTTGGTATTAATTTAGAAAGAAAAATAAATTAAATTTATATATGTGTGTGTCCAACGGTAATTTAAAAAAAAAAAAAAAAAAAAAAAAAAAAAAATCATTCATTTTGCTACATCAGGTGACTGTTGAAGGCTTGGGGGTTTAAATTTTCTTTTTATTATTATTATTATTATTTAATTTTTACTTTTAAAATCTCAACCATTGAATTTTTCTTTAAACAACATCTAATAGTCCAAATTAAATTTGGATTTCACTGTCCTCCTCTATTTAAACTCATTTTTCTCCATATTTAACAACATCCATATTTTCAATCCTATCCAAAAACACAAAGCTTGCATTGTTTACTCTCTTCCAAGCTCCAGTTTTTCTTCTTTTCATCTTATTCTTAAAAGAGATTTATGTATTGTGGAGAATTGATTTGTAGTGAGCTTAAATTTGTAAATCCACTCTTTTAAGTTTATCAAGTGTGTTATTTCATTTTTCCAAATATTTTGTAAGAATTGCTCTTGATCTCGAAAAAGAGCGATCGTAATGGTTTGATCCCAATCATGAAGGAATTGAGTTTTCTCTTGAACTTGAAAAAAAGAGCGGTGTGGTGGTTGGACTCTAATCCGTGGAAAGAGTCAGTGACATCCTTATTCAAATCCCAAGAGGGGCTTGGGAAAGTGGATGCAGGTCGAGTTTGACCGAATCATTATAAAAATTTACGGTGTCAATCTCTCTATCAATATACTACTTTAAATTTGAAATTAGTTTGCTATTAGCTTTTATTTCTTAAAATTAATTCCAATTTTCATTCTTGAAATCAATTGTTCATTCCGGTTTATTTTGATTTGTAGCTCTTAACTTTATATTCATTACCAACCTTGTTTTCAAAATCAGATTTGGTACTTTAAAGTATTATTATTAATTTCTTGATAATTTTGGATTGAATTTATTTGAATAAAATCCTTGTTTAAATTAATCGCTAGCAAAAGGTTTGTAAATTTGTTTAATTGGGCTCACATTAATAAAATGATTTCATTGGTATAAACCATATTGACCTTCTCTGGGATTGCCATACCGATCCTACAGCTTATTTTCTCTAAACCTTTCATGAATTTAGGATTTTATCGAGGACCAAAATGGACACAAACGTATAGAACTCAAAGATACAAGATGAATTGTATGTGATATCTATTGTCTCAATTCACCAATGAGAATGATAGTTCTAGAGCTTAGTCTCACTATTTCTTCGGTAAATTCGATGGATATTCATGAAGGAATGTTCAAGTCTAGAAGACACCTTTCCTGATGCATAGCTTGTCTGTTTAATCTCAATAGTTTTGTTTGATTTTTTTCACACTTTCTTTCAATTGGGGGATTGTTGGATTTTTATATTGAAAGAAAGCGAAACATTTGAATATTAAAAATAAACAAATGAATTTAATTATGTAGATTAAATTCAAAGTTAGAAACTTCAAAATTGGATTGAAACATCAAATTAAGATGAAGTTTCATGTATAAATTTAATATGTACAAAAGTTAAATTTGTAGTTTCTTCAATCAGAATGAGCTTTGTTGATTTTTGTTAAGTACACATTCAATTGAGTTTAAATTTGACAATATGTTTCAATTTTTTTTTTTTGGTAATTTATTTTTATTTATTTTGTATCTTGGAGAGTTACTACTTGTTAGCCTATAAATAGCCAACTGTTTCTTCATTTGTTAGTATCACATTCAAATGGAAGAGCTTCTCTCCTTTCTTTCTTTTGTTATTGAGTTGAGTTGAGTGCAAGTATTAAAGAGTTTCTGCCATATACGAGATTAGTTCAAAGTTGCAGTTCTACTGAGTTAGTTCGTTGTGTCCTACTGAGACAAATCGTTATAAGTCCTGCTTGCAGTCCATGCAAGAATGAATAATTGTCTTTAGGGACAACGCTTTATCAAAAGCGGGCCTCTACTACGTGTTGAGTTTCCAAAGATTTTTGAAAGGTTCTTTTTAGGTCTTTGATTATTTCCATATCTAAGCCTTGTTACATCATCTGGCTTAAGTTTGAAGTTTTGAATGTTATACATTGAGCATATTGTTTCAGCTGAAGTTGTAATCAAGTTTGCTAGTGCATTCAACTCTTATATATCTATTTTTCCCAACAAGAAGTGTGAAATAGCATCGAAAATTTGCTATCTTCCTCTCAAGGTTCCGTGACTATGTTAAAGTGTTTAAGAAGTTTTTGTATGTTTCGTATGTCTAAGAGGTAGAAATCAGTCATTATGGGTTTGTTTCGAGATTAGTTTTGAGTAATTAAGAGCTAAAAAAGAGCATCTAACTTTAAAAGGAGGCAAAATGACGAAAACTCCCCTAAGAGAACGGCCCTTCAGTCGTGGCACCGAACGTGTTGGCCGGTTTTTTCCAGAAAGCACCAAATTTTGGTGGCATCCGGGCTGTGGTGCTTTTTCTGTAACACAAAGATATACGTACTTTGACAGACGCACATGTCTTAAAGGCAAAAAGATCATGTTTGGATTTTATGTCCTAAAACGTCAATGGTTTGGTAAAACAATAGAACTTATTTTGAAAATTAATAAGTTGTTATTAAATATATTGTTTTTTAGAAATCCAATAAAACAAAAGTATCCTTGAACTATTACATGAAGTACTTAAACTTATATGGAGACATACAATGGATCAGTTCGAGTAAATATCAAAATGAATCTAAGTATACGAATAAGGTTGGGTGTCTTATTCTGGTAACACTAATTGGGATGTGGCCTACTCTGTAGTTGTTACAAAGAGTTATAAAGTGCCTTACAAATAACGAAGTGATCCAAATTCGTGCATGTTGTGAATGAGGATGGGTGTTGTCCTGTCAAATGAAGTTTTTGGGTTACAAGATCGGACTATGAAACAAGTCACTTTACTTTAATAACATTTGTTTACTGTTTTAAGACTGAGTATTTCAAAGTGATGACCTAGGTAACTTGACCTAATCCTGAGCTAAATATGAACTCTTGTTTGTTCGGGATTATTCCTTTGATCTGCAAATGGTGAGAGTAAACCAAAATGTCTCTGCTCATAAGCCCTCCACTTGGAGGATAAGACCGGATTGAAAATAGCTGGGGACATAGGGTGCAAGATGGAATTCACTCCTATCCGATTAGGGTTAGTAGAAGAGGTTTGTTTTCTTCAAGTGCTGATTATGGGTTTAAACAAGAAGGTCTCAACCTCTCATTTGGCCCCGAAGAGAGATTCGGATTGTTGATCGGATCACCAAAATCAATTAATTCTTAGGAGATCAGTAAACTTAAGGAACAAGAGGTAATTTTCGGGGAATAACAAAATATTCGACCCAGCCGTTATTACGAACAACCTATGAGGAGTAACTTACTAATCATTGGTTATTCGAGTGGGCATAATATATATACAGTGGAGAGAGTCAGCTATGGGCTTTTAGTGAAATCACCCATTAGTTAAACGAATTGGGAGTTAGTTCAATCTAATGAGTTTAGCTGATTAATCTCGGATCATTGGAGCCCATGATCTGTAGGTCTGAGGTCCCCCTACTAGCTCGTAAAGGATTAGCTCTAGAAGCTAGCGTGATAATACGTTATTTTGGAAATGTTCAAATTAGACTAAAAGTAATGGAGCGAATAATATTTAAATTATAGATATTTAAATATTTGGAAGATGGAATTGTTGTAAACATTAATTTTAATATTTGATATTAAATTAATTTCGTATTATTTAAACTTACCTAAAATAAGTATTTATTAATTTTATTAAGAAATTAATTTATGAAATTGATTTTAATAAAATTAATAATTTTTTCAATTATATTAAAAGAAATGATTTGTGAAAATCAAATATTTGATTAAATTGAAAAAGAAGGAAAAAACAAAATGGGAAAATAAGTATTTTCGATTGTTCTTCAAATCAAGAAGCTCACTAACAACCCAACTTCTCCAAGCTTCATCAACTCAA
>NW_024065170.1:20228-21445 GCF_009727055.1 Benincasa hispida
GTACTACAAGTTAGTATAAATAATTTTTTTGGTGATTTAAAAATTTTATTTGATTGGCGGAGAGAGGTTTGCAATACTCACTCTTCAGACCCTGATCAAATTGGCACTGTTGCCGAGGAGGCCAGTTAGTTCTTCTTGGTTAGTTTTTAGTTAAAATTTCTTTTGTTTTGATTTGTTTTCTTTTTGTGTCAATTGATCATGACAGGATTTCTAAATCAATCTTGGACATTCGAAAGCCGAGTTGCAAGTATTGACAATGAGGTATGTGGCCTTGACTGCCACATTGTCGAGTTGACCACCTTGATTGGCTACGTGATATAGTTAAGTTCGCAGTAAGCAGAGGCAATAGGCCCAAAGTTACAATGGAGTCCAGTACCACATGGTCATTCCAAGGAAGGGTATTATGGTCATTTGGACTATTTGCCTCACCATTCTTGGTGGTAGTCTTTTGGCCATGGATACTCAGGATAGCAGCAGAGCTTGAACAGCCGAGATTTCATAACACCCACCAATCAACTCATGCTCAGTCTTCCGAGTCAGGTAAGTCTTTAGAGGCTTTGGTTTTGAAGCTTGCTGACAGTACTTTTGAGCTTCAGCAAGACAATCTCCCTAGGCAGCAAGAGTTCAAGCGCATCCAGCAGGAGAGTCTTCGTCCCAAGGAATAGGCTATAACTGATTTGCAAAGTCTGGTTGACCTAGTTACTCAGCTTGCAACTTCAGTAGGGCGACCGAACAAGCCGTCACCAGACCATTTGATAGCACAAAAAATGTTCTATTTTCTTTTTCTTAATTCTAGGTTGTTACTATGTTTAATGTGTTTATTTAATGATTTTATAGGTATCGAACATCTTTGAGGTGGAATCAGTCGTTATAAGCTATTTGAGGTTAATTTAGAGCAATTAGGAGCTAATTTGAGCAACCGAACTTCAAAAGGATGTGAAAAGATGAAAATGTCCTTAGATGGAGCGTTTCACAATGTTACAAGACAGTAGCCTCTATAATGTTGAATAACAAGATAGTGTTGCAACGCTCCAAATTTTGATGGAGGAGCACGTAAGGCCTGCAGCGTTGCAACATCGCGACGCTATGACTGTTGTATAAAACAGTTCTTCTTCATTTTAGGGTAGAAGATAATCAAATAATCACCTCCTAATCGGCTTCTAAGCCGATTTCTTCATCTTCTCACCTCTCCTGCTTGTAATTTTCTCCATTTTTCT
>NW_024065170.1:21925-29662 GCF_009727055.1 Benincasa hispida
CCCAATCAATTGGGTTCGACATAGTTAAGAAACTAAAATTACATTAAGCAATTTAATGATCAAGAATGCATTGTTCCATTCCATTT
The DNA here is from genome assembly GCF_009727055.1 of Benincasa hispida. NCBI lineage: Eukaryota > Viridiplantae > Streptophyta > Magnoliopsida > Cucurbitales > Cucurbitaceae > Benincasa > Benincasa hispida. The sequence goes on from NW_024065170.1 coordinate 22,012, forward strand.
TCCTAAGCTAGAATGTCATAGTTAATTGCATTTCCTAGAATGTCATAGTTAATTGCATTTTTATCTTTTATTTTAATTGCATTCTATTTCTTTTATGCATTTCCTTATCCAATCCACATCAACCACCCCCCCTCCCCTCTCCACACACACACACATACACACTCCATTTTACCACTTTAACTAAAAATGCGCTTCGAAGAACTAATCTTTCATGCTTCTGATAGCTTATAGAAATACAAGCTATAGCAGCCTTTTACTTAGAATTATGAGGGTTGATGAGCAGAGTATGCATTGATACTGCTAAAAATTCCTGAGGAATAATGAACTTGCGTCGATCAGCACTAAAAATCCCCGTTAACCCTATATCATGTGTTATCTTGCGTCAAAATGTATATTTTGTAGTTGTTGCGGGAGGATCGCATGCGTTGATCCCAAACCATCGCAAAACTGATAGCACGCATTGCCGCAACTATAGAATGATAACCATGATAGAAGGATGATCGCAAAGAGTGTGTGGAATGTGTTGATCCTTCAGAAGGAACGATCATGAATGCATACCTCAGAAGTATCAAAGAGATAAGACCATAATGACATTCTCACCTACCGCGTCAGTAATAGTAGTGACTCAGAGTGGGATTATCAAAGTTGTCGGTGTTTGGGTTCTATAAATAGAGCCTTAGAGCCCAAGATCAAGGTATCTGGTACTTCTGCCTTGGGCAGATTCCTGTGATCACGGACGAGAGCATGAGCAAGAAATTTTTTTAGAGTTCTTCACTTCCACAACTTCCTCTGATTGACGACCGGAGCTTCGTCGAAGATAGATCTCAAGAAGGACTACTCCACCGCCCATCCATTGCACCATCGGTAGCCTTGACATACATCTGATAGAAACAAGAGATTGTCTACATCTAGCCATCCATCTCCCCTCTATATTGTATTACATTTTGGCTTAAGACTTTAATACATTTTGCAATCAATGCATCTCTTTAGTTCCTTCAATATCATTTACATCACATTCTTCTACTCCATTTTTTACTCTCACCGCCATGAGTTAAGTACAGATTGCAAGAGTTATAGCATACGCAATCATGCAGCATGGAGATCACATGTAGTGAAAACCACCGAGAGGTGTGCGTTGTGCGAGTATTAGTGAGTCAATCACTATTGCTTAGTGCGAGGCTATCCAATGCTTGTCTATTGAGCAGGTAGCTATAACCAACTGCCCAAGAGGGTAAGTAGTGGAACTCATTAAGCAAAGTAAGCAGTGTTCCTAGAGATAGGAATAACCTTATGCTCAATGCAACCATGTATTATAGAGATATAAAGCATGTGGCTGACCACTGAGAGGTGTGCGATGCGTGAGTGTGGTGAGCTGGGATTACCTTTGCGTCCAAACTTAAGGACCTAGTGATATCTTTTCCCCACTTCTACTTCTCCATGCATCTTATTATGTGTTAACAGTTGCCGCATCATTACCGATTCTCATAGTCAAACTTCAATTGTTTGGTTTGTTTAGCCAAGAGTAAAAGTAGCGCATAATTAATCAACATATTTATTTTTATTTTTATTCTCCACCTTAAATGCATTACTTACGTTCATCTTTTAGTTGCAAGTCCCCGTGTTCGACCTCGAATCACCCTGAGAAACTTGCAATCTTGTTATACTTGGCGAGAGAGCAAGAAAACTTATGATAGGAATGCATGATCATCGCATACACAGTTATCGCATACTCTTCAGACCATCGCATGACCATCAACGTATATCAATTAATGAAAACAAATTATTTCCTCAACAACTTCCCTAAGGTTTGACCCTGGACTTACTGCTTGTACTACCAGTTAGTATAAGTAGTTCGTTCGATGATTTATAAATATTATTTGACTAGCAAGGGTTAATCTCGAATGAAGCAAAATTATGGGTTAATCTTGAATGAAGCAAAAGGTTAGATAGGCTTGTGATTTACTATTTATAACGTATAGTATTTTTCTTATTGACCTAGGGAAAACTATATTGAATGTTTGGTTAGACGATGAAAATTAAGGGCCTGTTTGGTAGAGAATTTGAAAGCAAAAATTTAAAAACAGCGGATTCAATGAAAACAGAGTTATATTTTATGTTCTCAAATATTGTTTGGTAGCAGATTCAGATATTGAATTCTAATTCACACGATTGTTTAAAATGTGTTTGATACTATATATTTATAAATCATAAAACTAGTTGTAGTTACTAATATTTAATTGACAATAAACTATCATTAATCTGTTTTTAATATGATTTATGTCTAAAAAAGTTATATAGTTATTATTTTGTAATATTATATAATTTATAATACATTACATAATACCTATTATATTTTTTAAAACATGAACTGGGTTTATAACCTTTTATAACCCAACATGTTGTATTTTTAAATGTTTTTATCTTTATTTAATATAATTATACATTTTAAAATTTAAAATTCAAAATCTGGATACAATGAAAACGTAAAAATGTTATTTTCAAAATTTGCATTGTTTCGGTCACATAATCCAAAAATAATTTTCAAAAAATAGAACTCGAGTTGTCTGTCAAACACATATTTGTTAAATTCAGCGAATCTGAAAACATAAAATAGAATCTGGATTCTCTACCAAATAAGCCCTAAATATTCATCCTAAGCCCTAGAGTGTAATGCGGTTAGATAAATGTGTTTATTATGGACTCAGAACCACAAGATTTCATTCGAATAATTTGATGAACAAGATTACATTGAGTCATTCTCGTATTCATCCTCTAAACTAGGAAGTCTTGATTGATTGCATTCCTATCTTTTACTTTCCTACACTTTATTTTCTATGCATTTCGACTTATCCAATCCACACCAAACTCCCCTATTTTACCACTTTAACTAAAAATAAGCTTTGAGGAACTAATCTTCCGCGCTTTCCTGTGGTTCGACCCCATACTTTACACTTGTACTACTAGTTAGTAGAAGTAGTTTGTTCAATAATTTATAAAATTTATTTGATTGGGGGGAGAGAGGTTTGCGACACCCACTCTTTAGGCCCTGGTCAAGGTGCCTAAATAAGATACTTTCCAAGTCAATAAAACGGGGTTAGAAAATCAATGGGTCGGGTTTTTAGACAGCGTATTTGGTCCGACTTGTTTTTTAAATTATGTTTAATTTTATTCTTAATTTTGACAATTTTTTTAACTATTAATAAAAATTTGAAAATTGAAAATTTAATGATTTAAAAAAAAGGTCTAAAAAGGTTTTCTTTAGTTTTTTTTTAATATTATAAAAGAGAATTTTAAAAGAATTAAGAAAAAAGTAAAATAAATTTTCTAATTATTCAGCTTTCCCCTTCATCATCTTCTTCCTTCTTCCCATTCTTCTTCCCCAAAAATCCTAACTCAATTTTAAGCCTTCTTATGACTTATAAAAGGCATAATGCATTGAGATGGAAAAATTAAGCAAAGGGAGGATACAGATTAAGGAAGAAATTGGGGGGAAAACAAAAGGGAAGCGGAATGTGAGTAGAAATTGGTGAGATTAGAGTGGAAAGTTGAAGGAAAATTCAATTGTCAATTCGATTCACTCGTATCCTCTCCGGCGAATTCATACCCATTCCGCTCCAGCAAACTAAACTCGATGGAAGGCTTCACAAAATTCCGGCGACCGCGCGGTAGCTACCCCGACGGAGCTCCTCTCTGCACTGTAGATCCGGTGAAGCACCACAAACTGTGAGCGCGCTTCTGGTCGATGACACTCCGCTCCGGCGACAGAGATTACGTTCCAGACGGGACAACACTCGATTTTGACAGACAATTTGACTTAGTGGGGGCGGCAATTCACTACATAGAAGAAAGAAGAAGAAAAGAAAATGAAGAGGAAGGAGATGAAGAAGAAAGAGTCAAAGGCAAAAAATGGGATTTTGTTCAAAAAAAAATATAATATTTTTCAAACTATAGATAAAAATAGGCTATATGAGAAAGTATTTTAAAAAAAAGGTGGGTATTGAAATTATTGACAAAAGTAGGGTAATAAAATCATGTACAGGATACATGATTGCCATGTGGCGAAATCGTGTACAGGGTACACGATTACCGTTTAATCCAATCAATACCACATTGGCTGACTGGTTGACCAGTTGCATGGAAACTCGTGGACTGGGTCCATGATTGCCATAATTGTAAACCCGGTTCACGATTTATTTTTTTAAAAATAAATAGATTGACTAATTATTTTTTTTTAATTGAAGATGTAGAACAATATTAAGACTTTAGGAACGAGTTCACAAATTCATTCATTATTAAACTTAATTATATATTTAATCTACAATGAAAACATAATTACTTTGTACTCATTAAAAAAAATGTCATGATATTAAAGAAGATTTATAATTAGTTCTTTAATTTACAATTTGAAAATAAAAGTTTATATGAAATTTAAAAACGACCCCATGGCCCTTACCCTGCATAGGGATTGTCTTCATGTCCCTCTAAATTAGGTTCACCTGTCGTTGTTGTCTACGACGAATACGTCTTCGATCGGTGTCAGTGCATGTCTTGCATGGTTGTATAGAGAACTTTGTCGGACTACCAATGCACAGCGTTGGAAATAGCGGGGACCACTGGATACTACTATAATGTTGGCTTATGGTAGATTTCCAATTATAGCACCACAAGTCCTATTACAGGCCCCAAATATATCATTCCACTTACGTGCCAGATATTATTTCATCATAATATTTATTTTCGATTATCATTTTTGATGTAAGAATATAAATTAATTGTATTTTTTATAATTTTAGATGGAGTAGTGTATTAGCTGCCTACTGAACAGTAGCAAATATGTTTGCTTCGTTTGTACCTAAAAATTTTGACTGGCTGATGCACAATCAGGTAACAATGTATATAATAAATAGAATACTTTTAAAATCATTTTGGGATATATACTTATTTTTTTTGTACAGATTATTTTGGACGCCATACATACACTATGTTGACCGTTAGCCTCTTATATGCTTTCATATAGTAGAGTGGCATCATCCAGATCGGGATGTGGTCGGTCTGTGTACAAAACGACTACATTGCTTGTCCTATACACTCCCACACTACACAGATTGATTTGAGAGGTAAGCACGATCAGAACTGGCGTCGAATCCAACGCGGATATATATATCCTACTCGTCATGACGATATGATCTGTGCATAGGCAGAATTAACAAATGGGCCAACGCTGTATCAGATGATTACTTTTCCTGTGTACAATTCAATCATGAGGCGATTTAATCACACTTGACGACCGCTTACTATTACTGGTAAGAGATTTAAAATTTAGACATTTTCCATATATATGATATAAATATTGTCTAATATATTTTTTTCATGGTACAGGATAATTTTATCGAGATGTACAACAATATTCAGTGCAGCACAACTTACGAGACTTGGGTTCAATGTGTCAGCAAACATTGGTCAACATAGAACGTATTATTCAACAAACAGACGGACCAATGTTGTTGACACCGATCGAAAACGTATTCGTCGTAGACAACACGACAGGGGACCTAATTTAGAGGACATGAAGACAATCCCTATGCAGGGTAAGGCCATGGGGTCGTTTTTAAATTTCATATAAACTTTCATTTTCAAATGTAAATTAAGAAACTAATTATAAATCTTCTTTAATTATCATGACATTTTTTTTAATGAGTACAAAGTAATTATGTTTTTCATTGTAGATTAAATATATAATTAAGTTTATATAATGAAAGAATTTGTGAACCCGTTCCTAAGTCTTAATATTGTTCTACATCTCAATTAAAAAAAAAATAATTAGTCAATCTATTTATTTTTAAAAAACAAATCGTGAACCGAGTTTACAATTATGGCAATCATGGACCCAGTCACGAGTTTCCATGCAACTGTTCAACCAGTCAGCCAATGTGGTATTATTGGATTAAACGGTAATCGTGTACCCTGTACACGATTTCACACACATTGACAATCATGTATCCTTGTACACCGATTTCATTTACCCTACTTTTATCAATAATTTCAATACCCACCTTTTTTTTAAAATACTTTCTCATATAGCCTATTTTTATCTATAGTTTGAAAAATATTATATTTTTTGAACAAAATCCCATTTTTGCCTTTGACTCTTCTTCTTCATCTCCTTCCTCTTCATTTCTTTTCTTCTTTCTTTCTTCTATGTAGTGAATTGCCGCCCCCCCTAAGTCAAATGTCTTGTCCAAAATCGAGTGTTTCCCGTCTGAACGTAATCTCTGTCGCCGGAGGGAGGTGTCATCGACCAAGAAGCGCTCGCAACAAGTTTGTGCTTCACCGTGATCTTACAGTTGCAGAGAGGGCTCCGTCGTGGGTCAGCTACGCGCGTCGCGCCGGAATTTTGTGAATCCTTCCATTCGAGTTTAGTTTTGCTGGAGCGGAATGGGTATGAGTCCCGGAGAGGATAACGAGTGAATCGAATTGAAAATGAATTTTCCTTCAACTTTCCACTCTAACTCACCAATTTCTATCCACATTCCCGCTTCCTTTTGTTTTTTTTCTCCCCCCATTTCTCTCCTAATCTGTATCCTCCCTTGCCTTAATTTTTCCATCTCAATGCATTATGCCTTTTATAAGTCATAAGAAGGCTTAAAATTGAGTTAAGGATTTTTGGGGAGCAAGAATGGGAAGAAGGAAGAAGATATGGAAGGGGAAAGGCTGAATAAATTAGAAAATTTATTTTACTTTTTCTTAGATTTCTTTTTAAATTCTCTTTATATATATTAAAAAAAAATAAGGAAAACCTTTTTAGACCTTTTTTTTTTAAAATCATTAAATTTCAATTTTCAAATTTTTATTAATATTAAAAAAATTTGTCAAAATTAGAATAAAATTAAACATAATTTAAAAAACATCGGACCAAATACGCTGTCTAAAACCCGACCCCATGATTCTAACCCCGTTTTATTGACTTGGAAGTATCTTATTTTAGCACCTTGACCAGGGCCATAAAAGAGTGGGTGTCGCAAACCTCTCTCCCCCAATCAAATAAATTTTATAATTATGATACAAACTACTCTAACTAACTAGTAAGTACAAGTGTATAGTATGGGGTCTAACCACAGGAAAGTGCGGAAGATTAGTTTCCTAAAGCTTTTTTAAATTAAATGGTAAATAGGGAGTTTGGTGTGGGAATTGGATAAGCGAAATGCATAGAAATAAACGTGCAGGAAAGTTAAAGATAGAATGCAATCAATCAAGACTTCCTAGTTTAGAGGATGACATACGAGAAGACTCAATGTAATCTTGTTCATCAAATTTATTCGAATGAATCTTTGTGGTTCTGAGTCCATACTAAACACATTTTCTAACCGCATTTACACTCTAGGGCTTAGGTGAATATTTAGGGCTTATTTGTAGTAAACCAGATTCTATTTTTATGTTTTCGAATTCGCTGATTTAAAAATATGTTGTTTGACAGACAACTCTAGTTCTATTTTTTGAAAATTATTTTGGATTTAATGTTGACCTAAACAATGGGCTAAAATTTTGAAAATAACATTTTTACGTTTTCATGTATCCAGAATTTTGAATTTTAAATGTTAACAATGTATAATTATATTAAATAAAGGATAAAAACATTTAAAAATACAACATG
>NW_024065170.1:29687-32539 GCF_009727055.1 Benincasa hispida
CACCCCACAAGTACATACCAGCATGCTCGAAATCAGACAGTAGCGGGAGGAACATGAGATGCATAAGAGTATTTGACTTGTTAGCGAACAAAAATCCTCCAATAAGCTGCATGATGTATGATAACTTGTAGAAATACAAGTTATTTATACTGCTTTATTTAGATATTGCGGCTAAAAGAGAGAAATGTTGCGTCGAATGTATGGAAATTGGCTAAGAAATGCAAGAATTATAAATTATCGCCAATACACCCACTGACACCATTGCGATGCTAGAAAATGATGTTTTTATTCAGTTTTGCAGGAAATCAAGTCACCGCTTGCGTTCAAGGCTCAAGAAAAACTGAACAACGCATCTCCGTCGCATTGCGCCCGTCAATCAATAATAAAGAGACGATCAACGCAATGACGGCGCATGCGACAATCAATCCAGAGCTTAACTTCAACCGCATGCGGTAATCAAAAACAACACCGCATGCAGACACACGATCGAAGATGCAAAAGAGCAACGCAATTGCGAAGGATTCAGACACGTGTACAGCTGACCATTGTGCATTTCTGACGGGATTGATTGCATAATAGAAGGAATATTCATTCCACCATTTTCGGAATTTCCTTAACAATAAAGTGGGATCCACACTGCAGAGAGTCAAAGTTGAGCCTATAAATAGCCTCTGAAATTCCATTGCAAGATATACTTGATACGGGCATATTTTAATACTTGTATATTGAGAGAGAGACTAGTCTGAGTGCTGATCGAAGAAGATCCAGGAATAATTAAGAGACAAGGCCGAGAGGTGAGTCTCAGGGCAAATCCTTCAAATCCCTGCTGTGAAGCTCTTTACAAAGGTCACTCCTATCGAACGAGCAAGCCTGAGAGGGAAGCTCTTCTGTTCATTCAATCCATACGCCGGCAAGCAAATCCACCGTCCAGATATGTGTCAAAACGTTGGCACTCTTCTGTATTTGTTTCTATCTCTATCATCAATTGTATTCATCTTCTTAATTTCTATCATTCACACCATGTATCAGACGTTAAATCTTAGTATTGAATGTCATGATCATTTTCATCTCCATATTTCTGTCTATTTCCGTTCCTCCATGAATCGCTTTCTCCACGATGTTTTCTTAATCCCTTGGTAATTAGAATGAATTAAACAAGTAAATTAATCTGTGCTAAAGAGATAAATATGTTTAGCTAAAGCATGCTAGATGGCATCTTCACTTATGAGAGCAGAAGTGAAGATGTCATTCCTTCTGTCGAGAGAAGGTTGGAAGAATGTGATAACTAAAGTGAGAAGTACTTCCAGAGATGGAAGCAACCTTGCGTTCATTACGTTCATCCCTATTTCACCAAAGAGATGTGGGAATGCGGCCGATCACTGAGAGGTATACGCCAAGGGAAGGCGGAACCTTATTCATATCTTTAACGCAATTAATGAACTTGCGATGTTTGTACTAATTATCCTTTCTATTTCTGATTCACACACTAAGACTTGCCACCGCATAACACAATCCTTTGTATAATCTTCATAGTCAGTCTCAAACTCGGTATCATGTATCATGTATCATGCATCTTGTATCATAATAGCTTAGGTTTGCTTTCAACGCACTTTACTTTTATGCACTTTTACTTTATTATCGCAACTTTATTTTACCGCACAATTTTACTTTACCGCATTTTAGATACCTAAACACACACAAAAGTGAAAAACCCCTGGTCGCATATATCACGAACGTAACACATTAACTAAGCAATCCCTATGTTCGACCTCAGATCTCTCCGAGAAACTTGCGTTGGAATTATACTTGGTTTCAACGTAAGTAAACTTGTGACAACGCATAGCATACTACAAGCATTTCATTAATAACGCATACATCTAGAAATAGTATCGCAGAAAGTCTAAATAAGCATAACACAGCATCCACATTCCATTTCCATCCCGAGTCAACAAGTTTATGGCAACATGAGCTTGTATGATCCATCATTCATCCCTACCCATATGCTTATTTAGAACACATCATTTCAAGAGTTTACAAGTTTATGGCGCCATTGCTGGGGATTGGTAACGGTTATTGTTGAGTATGTTTGTGATATTTTGCAGGACAGATCTCTTTGTACTGGTTGTTCATCGCGGAGAGTAGTTTGACAGTTTATGAGTACTGGGACAGAACCAGAATTCGAAGCTGACCCAAAGATCGAGTGTACATTTCGAGCACACCAAAACCGAGCTAGGAAGGCTAACATGGCAGATAAAAACAATGATAATGTGGCTCCCGCAAGAAATCAAGGGGTAGGACAACCAGTGCAAGATCCGATTTTCCTTGCTGCTGACCACAACATTCCCATGAGGAACTACGCGGCACCTAATCTGTATGATTTTTCGCCCAAAATTTCAAGGCCGATGGTTGAGGAGAACGCAAGATTCAAGATCAAACCGGTCATGCAAATGATCCAGAATGCGGGGCAATTCGATAGTCTACAAGGTGAAGACTGGTGAAAAATTGTCCGCATATCGAGATACCTGATTGCGTCCTGATGGAAACTTTCTATAATGGCCTGAACAAATCAACGCAGGCTATTGCTGACGCCTCCACGGCAGGAGGTTTTATGGATAAGACATACACCGAGGCCAAGGTCATCCTTGACCGCATCTCGCAGAATATGGATAACTGGGTTAATGATGGTTATGGAGGAAGAGGCTCTGAAAAAAAAAAAAAAGAAATGAAATTGCCATTGTCCCTGCGGAGACAACGACAACCTTGGCCGCTCAGATGGCCGCAGTGACCTCTATCCTCTAGTCGATGGAAATCAATCAAGATGCCCTCTCACAAACATCAGTGCAACCCACTGC
>NW_024065171.1:0-968 GCF_009727055.1 Benincasa hispida
ATTGAGTATCCCATGGTTGGTGTCACAGTTTTCAGAATTATTGTCTAATTTCGAGCACATTGGTATGTACTCGTGGGTTGGTGCATGTCTTGCATGGTTGTATAGAGAACTTTGTCGAGCTTCCAATGCACAAGCGTTGGAAATAGCGGGGAACTTTGTCGGGCTTCTAATACACAAGCGTTGGAAATAGCAGGTCACTCATACTATTACAAGTATGAACTTATGATCGATTTTCAATTATAGCACCACAAGTCCAACTACAGACCCTAGATCATCATCCACTTAGTGTCAGGTATTATTTCATTTATATATTTATTTCGTTACCATTTTATGTAAGAATATAAATTAATTGTATTTTTTTATAATTTTAGATGGAGCGGTGTATTAGCTGCCTCTGAATAGTCAGCAAATATGTTGCTCGTGCACATAAAAATATTTGACATGCTGATGCACAATCAGGTAGTAAATATGTATATGAATGAATATTTAAAACATTTTATATGTATACTTATTTTTTTTTTGTCAGGTTATTTGGACGTCATACACACAGATTTGGTCATCCTTACCTGATTATTGTTGTGATGGTGAAGACATCTGGTTGACTATTAACCCTCTTATATGCTTTCATACAGTAGAGTGGCATCATCCAGATCGTGTGCTGAGATAGTTCGGTCTGCGACAAACGATAACTTCATTGTCCTATACACTTCCAGCACTACACTAGATCGATTTAAGAGGTAAGCACGACAGACTAGTGTTGAAGGAATATTTATCCTACTGGCATGGACGAATGATCGTTGTGCACAGGGAGAATTAACAAATGGGCCAGCTGTATCAGACGACTACTTTTCCTGGTACAATTCGATCACGAGACGATTTATCACACCTGACGGCGCTTACTATTACTGCATGGTAAGAGATTTAAAATCAGACATTTTCCATATATATGATATGAATATTGTTTAATA